>NW_020454183.1:1364981-1451037 GCF_003342845.1 Nothoprocta perdicaria
ACAGAGCAGTGGAACAGGCTGCCCAGGGAGGTTGTGGAGTCTCCTTCTCTGGAGGTCTTCAAAACCCGCCTGGATGCCGCCCTGTGCCACGTGCTCTAGGTGTGCCTGCTTGAGCAGGAAGGTTGGACTAGATGATCTGTAGAGGTCCCTTCCAACCTTAAATATTCTGAAATATTCTGAAATATTCTGAAATAGGCAGGCACCGAAGGCTCCAGGCTAGGCTTAGAGAGCTCGCTCTAACAGCAAAGACAGATGCCAGAATCCCGAGCCAAGCGGCTAAAACCTTCCATCCACCCCTCACACAGGCTGCTCTTCAGTGTGCCCCTCAGGCAGCTTCCACCACGGTTTCCAGACCCAGAGGACCTATTCCTATGAGAAACACAACACAGTGCATATATGTGACTTTTTTGTTCAACTGTAAAGGTCACCAATGACATCCACCCTACAACTAGCCTGACAGAGAAAGAGAACTGCATTCCCGGGAGTTCAGTATGGAATTACACCAAAATGACAATATATGAACAGCCTTGCTGTGACAAATTCACCTTGTGTCCTCTGCCCTCTCTCCATAGAGAAATCTTCTGTCCCACCTTGGCCTGCGTGAGCCAGCCCTCCAGAAGCACTCATCAAGTTGTTTTGATTGCTTGCCTATGGGAAGGAGCCACAGAAATGAACCCATGCAGAACTTGAGAACTCTTAACATGGTTATGGTCATTCAACTTTGTCATTGGATCATATCATCAGATATTTTCACTTGTATCCCCCCCAAAAATGGTAAATATACACCAAAAACACTTCTACACAGGTGCTCGGAGCATGAGGCTGTCGGTAACATGAGAGATCACTTTACTACATGTCTGTACACAAGCATGTCTGTATGCATGGAAGCACATTCATGTGCTGAGGTATTTTTAGCCCTACATGCAATATCTTGCCAGCTGAAGGTTGGGAGCACCCTGTCATTTGCTTCCACTGGAGCTCAAATTGCAATGGCTGGGCTACATATTTCTTCTTCAGACAGAGAGGAAAGTGGTCCAAAGCTAATCTTTTACCTGACTGCTAACTGTCAGGAGACTCTTGAGCTTTGCATGGTTTCTGTTTTCCAGGCTTTTGGGAAGAGGGAGCAAGGTGGGCAGGTATCATGGGTGACAGATTCCTTGGAGAGAACTCAAGGCAAAAGAGAGAGAGAGGAAAGAGCAAAAACATTTATTGGCAGGAAAGATGAAAGGTTGGGCCAGGTCCCAGACTGTCATTTAGCCAAATGTGTTGGACAACCTTCCCCTGCCTAGAAGTCTGCTAGCAGTTTGTAGAACAGCGTAGCAGGTGGACAGCAGAGCTGTCACCCTCTAGACTCTGCTATTTATTGGGTTCTCTCTCTTCCCTTGGTGAAGTTTCCTAAGCATCATAAAACTTAACCTAGTTCACAAGAACTATGAATGCTTCTAGTCTGCCCAGTAGTGACTTTTCTAAGATACAGTCTTGTAAAGGCTGACTTTCTTTGGAGAAACAAGAAAGGGTGTATCAGCACTGTGTGATTCCCTACCTTTGGCAAGGTCTTTCCCAGTATCTGCGAGGTTTGATGTATTGGGTTGATCTCAACAAAACTTGTGAAATTACCTCAAAAATCGTTAGTCTTGTGAAAGCGGATAGGAAGTACCAGTTAACATGGCTGAGTGGTAACTTCAAGCAGTAAAGCAAGTCTTTCAACCCTACCAGAAACACTTCTGTCCCTCAGAGCCTGATGGACCTGACCTGGGCCAGGATCACAGCTCTGCCTTGCAAATCAACTCCCAGGGAGCATTTTCATGCTCTTTCATGCTCCTCCTAGTCCACAGCAATGGCAGGATGCTGCCAAAAAGGAAGTCCCAACATACACACACTCCAAATTCTTTGCTTTTACTGCTCCTTTTGCTTCAGATCTGGAGACTGGGTAGCCAGGAAGTATGCTGGTTCAGTTCCCTAATCCATCAGAAAACTCAGCCACCAAAACACAAAGGGCTTCTGAGAACTGGATTCTGTTTCTGGCCTCACCACAAACTTGCAAGTTGATCTGGGGCAAGATTAGGGGTAAAAAGCTTAACAAGGATCCCAAGGACTGTCCTTGGAATTACTATAATTAAATCATCAGAATGGGCTGGTGCCTCAGTTTTCCTCCATACAGTATTGGTAGTTGAGGCCTGTCATGTTGCTGGGAGGATAAATATTCTTGAAACACTTAGAGATCCTCTCATTGAGCATACAAAGGCCTTGTATTAATCCCAGAATGTTGTTACAAACAGTGAAACACTAGATATGTCCCTTTAAAAGGGATCAGTAATATAGCAAACAGCAAATCCAAATGCTTACGCTAACATCAAATAACAGAGTGAATTAATAATTTGGGTAAGGTTTCACCATTCCTTTCAGAATACTTAATTTGAATGCAGTACATCTCCTTAGATATCCACACAGGAACACCACATGATATTTCTATATTGCTAGCAGGGAGGAGGGACTTTGATAGCCGGAGGACAGAAATGTTTCTACCAGATTTTCTAGTAAAGCCACAGTCGGGTATTTATCCCTACGGCTATGGGAGTGGAACTGGCGTCCGAGTCGAGCATATCTGGCCCGGGTAGCCACGGATTCCAGCAAATTCCCTGATACCAAATCTGCCTCGGAGGGAAGCTGCTTGTCTGAGCCCTGACTTCTCCAGTTTCTGCAGTGAGAGGTGTCCTGGGCAGGAAAAGTGTCTGGGAGAGGCAGACGGAGTCTGGATTCAGTGAGAAGGACAAATCCCACAGGTCTCTCCTATGAACGAAGGCTGCTGCCCATTACAGAGGCAGCAAGAGCAGCTCCTTCCACCCCTCTGATCCCTCCCATGGGACCTCCTACCAGAGGGAGACTGTTCTTGAATCTAATGTTAATCCAGCTCACAGAACAACTTTAACGCAGACTGGTATGGCCAAAGCAAAAATCCTTTGCTCAGATGTAACTATATTCCCTGTTCAGCCAAAAGGCGATCGAAAGCGTGGGGAAGGCACATAGATATGCACATATATACATATATATACACATATATCCATCCATTTGAAAAGCGCAGTTTTCTCTAGCACTCCCTGGCTTGCATGCATCTAAGAGAATATCTATGTAGGAAAATGTGACTAGCATAACCAGCTATGCAGTGCTCACATCTGCTAATCCTTTACTGCTCAAGTAATCATTTTCACTAGCAAAGAGACTTGTACTATTTTGGGTGCAGTTAAAGAGGAGCTAAGTGCTCCAAACCTCTCCCTGACGAAACCTCAAGGGAAGCATTGCCTTAATTTTCCCACTTCAGCATTTGGACACGGCAATCCCATTTCTGGACGTGGTTGAGACGACTTTAGTTGACTCAGAGACGTATGAGATGGACACAGGAAAGGCCTGCGGCTGCAGCAGTTACTGTATCAGGCGACGGTTTTAGCTTTATTACCTTTGCACAGTTTAGGTGGTGCTGTCTGCTTGACCACAGCAGCCTGCAGTGCTGTTTCAGCGTGCACGTTCACACACACACTCGCTCACACAGCTTCACAGCAGCAAGCACCAGCTGCCTGCTTGCCTGCCCTCACCCCACCACTGCGTGCCCAGTACAGGACCAGTAATACACAGCTCCGGTACTGCAGCTGCAGCCCTTCCCTTGGCTCTTCCTTAATTTGGGGTCAGCTCCTATTGATTTTCCCCTTTTGAGGGCCTGGGCTATGCCCCTGCAGCCGTTGGCTAGTAACTCTTGTCATTTGACAAAGATTTTGAAAAAGTCCTACTGCTCCAATAACACAGTCGCTAACTCAGGCCTTCCCTTCCCAGCTCAGATATAAACAATACATTACTATGGCAAAAAAAAATTACTTCTTTACATACAAACCCCCTGAAGTTTGCAGAAATGTAGCCGAGGGAAAAAAAAATCCACCATTGCAGCAAATTACTTATCCTACTTATGTAGAAACAGAAGTACTTGGCCAGCAGAATTTTTGCTATATGGTTTGCAATCCTGAGAAACTGATGTAAAAAACTGCTTCAAAAAACAGATCAATGGCTTTCCAAATCTCCTTCTAAACTTTAGTATTATCTTGCCTTTGACACTTTAAAAGCTCTTAACCAACTTCAGTTAATCAATTCTTACATTGCTGCAATGATGTAGGGCTGCTAGCCAGCTATTATTGGTGTCTGGGACAAGTGTGTTCAGGAATCAAAAAGAGCAAGGTCTTGATGTTTTATACCATTTATGGAACTAAGCACTGTTGACTTGGGGATCTACTTCTTTACTTATTCCTACTGCAGTAGCAGCCCGCTCCTCCATAAGGGCTAAGGGGGATGGCTGGATAAGGCCCTTTTAACAAGCAGGATCAATAGTCCAGAGGCACTAGTGTGCAAGTGGATGTGGCTTTGGGGTCTTTCAGGTGAGGCCTTTGCTCCCCTGGGAGTCAGCTGTGGTGGGACCTGCCAGCAAAGCAAGCTCCTGTGGATGTGGGAAGTGGTGAGGGAGGAGACAAGTGGATTTTATTCTTGGCCACCAAGAAAGTGTCTCTGTAGGGACTCAAACCAATCGTGAGAAGTTGCAGGAACTCTTATGGAGAAAGGGAAGGGTGGGACAGCAGATGAATTAAACTAAGTCATTTAGTCTAGATCCTGCAAGATGGATTATCGTTTTGCTGCTGCTCTCATTGCCAGGCTTGGCTGTCACAGCACATCCCACTGCAGCACAGTTCTACAGTGGTGATGATGATGATACAGCGAGACCCCTCCATAGTCTTTTAGAGAACATGTGCTAAATGTGTTTTCCCCTGCTTTCTGCTAACTCTGGATTTCATGATGACTTCTTAAATGCCTACGTTTGTTGTCATTCATGTGTAAGGGTTTGCAAAGGACAATCTAAACAAACACAAGCACACACACGGTCCCTTCTCTACACAGAGTGGGTCCCTCTGTAATACAGTTGGGAAAGTGTGAAAATCTTCAGGGACATCACAGGGCTTTTGACCAGACACACCTCTACTCATAAACCCATCTGCACCAGGATTTGGTCAGCCATTCCTAATAGCTGCTTCTTTTAAAAAAATTCTACTTATCCTTCCAAAGAACTATTTTTTTCTTCTCCCAAATGCAAAGGCCTCCCATCTTCCACAATTATAATGGCTAAGGGCTGCAATGGGCAATATTTTGTCCTATTTTTACTAACAGACACCTCTGAGCTCTTCAGCAGTCTAAGCATTTCCAGCTCTGTGAAGTGAAATTTGCTGCAGTCTCCAAAGGATGGCTGTTAGGTATAGTGTCTTAATGTCTGTATTTCAGGCTATTTTAGAGATCCTTCTGGGTCTCACAAGCTTGCATGGCTGATCTCAGAGAAGCCATTTATATTTGCTGATGGATGAGCACACATATTTGCTCACATCCTGCTATCATTTGAAAAAATTCTATAAAATAGATCTTCCCCGGGATACACAGAGTGTTTACACAATGGCTTGGTAATAAGGGTCGTACATTTATAAGCAATAAAACCAGCCCAAATACGTGTCAAACAAGCTTTGGAGCCTCCCCGTGCTGTGTGCATCCCGTGGCACACAGACTCACACATGCACACACACGTGTAAGTTGTTCATTCGCTGCTGTGTCTAGGTTGGAAAGACAAAAATATAAAACAGGACATAGCAGCTCAGGACAGGAAATGAAAAACTATGTTTAGATGAAATGGTAATGGAGAGGAGATGAGGAGAATATTGCTAATCTGAGGAAGAGGATGTGCTTGCGTTCGTGTCCCCATTCCGGTGAACGTGGGTCCAGGGCTGTCTGCAATGACGAAGAGTTCCCTGCTCAAGGGCAGCGTTTTCCACTGGCCACTACAGGGACAGCTGCCCGCTGTGCTGCCACCAGCCACCTCCACTGCACGAGTGTTCAAAGCAAGGCCTGAGGTCAGTGACTCCGAACTTGCCCAGGAGCACTGTCAAGACCACAAGGTGAGGCAGTGTCATTGCAAAAGAATTTTCTACAGAATGGATTTCAGGAGACATTCCAGGCCCTGTCTCTGGAAATACCAACTACAGGTCTCCTCAGACGGCACCTCCTTCTTTGTCTTTTTACAGTAATATTCCGACCCTGGTGCAATGCACCTTTGGCACAGGTATTCCATTCCTGGGAATGCCGAAACCTGGGCCTGGAAGGATTTCCTCCTTGGCAGCAGGGCATGACAGACAGCACATTTGAAGACATGTATTTGTCTCCATCTGCCTTAGCAGTTCCTTCCCCAGTTTACCCCCTGCACCTCACATTGTCTACACGGAAATTTTCTTTGGGCAGCACTTTGCATCAGGTCCAACATCTGCTAAGGCCAGTGGGATTCATTTCACTAATTCCAGCAAGTTTAGATTAAGCTGTTTTCAAAGGAACCTCCTCTCTTGAGGAGAGTTGACATTGTCTAATGGTTTTCTCTGTTCAAACTCATAAATGCTGCTATTAGATTTATTTTCACCACTGCAGAGACAAAGGTGTAACCAGGGCACAAGGCTCAATTGATAACAAAACTTGTGTGCACAACAAAATCTAAAAGCCCCCTTTGCAGCAGAAATGGTAGGTTTGAAAGCGCATTTACCAGAGTAGTTCTTAATTTAACTGTAAGAGTTATTCATTTTTAGTCCCTCCAGTTCCTGGCCTGTTTACTTAGACATTTATAATCACGGCAGGAAACCAGCGTCAATTGTGAGGGTGTTTTTTGTACCAAAAGAACTTGTCACTAAAAAATGCTTTGAAACCCTCACTTCATTAAGGTAACCTGGTGTCCCAGAAGTGAGAACTACAGTAACAGTAAACTGTCTGAACCAGCCATTATCCCAAATGACTATTTAATAGTTGCGTATTGCAGATTTTGTCTTCATCTCAGCTATGTCTGCTCTCTTCATTATCTCCTCCATACATTTGCCAGATGTTGGAATGAAGGCATATACCTTTTCATGAAACCGTGGTCATCAGGCTCAATCAGGTCACATTTCTCCAGATGTTTTGTGATCTCATCACTTATTAACGTTCATAGGAACTAGGACTCTAGGTCAAGCTTACTGGTTATAATTTCCTTGTTCCTCCCATTCTGGAAGAATTTGATTAGATTGATTTCCACAGCTCCTAGCCACCCTTCTGTCCACACTTGTTACTGAGGAGCTATTATTTCTGATGCAGGTTTCTCTCCAGCGTATTTATGCCATTTCTGAAGCATAGGTCAGCAAACCCTCCTTATTGGTTTGCTACCTGCACCTTAGACCCTGCAGTCATTACTACTAGGGTTGGATACTTGCCAGGTTATTTTTCAATAATTTGCACTCTTATATTCCCTGAATGCCTCAGTAACATTTAACCAACAACCTGAAGACTCAGGTGGATGAAGGTGCAATCTGGGTGATTACTTACGTGAATGTTTTACACAGAACTTTAAAATCACGTCCAGGTTCTTCACCAGCACCCTGCCCGCTATTATGTTCTTTTGCCTTTTGAAGTTAGCAATTTTATCTACAAACACGTTGTGAAATTGGGAACTAAGCTAAACATCATTTAGCCATGTTTCTAATTCTGTAGCGTGTTGGACACCACAAGGTGCGTATCCTGAAGTGTCATTTTGAGGATCTTAGCAATAGTGAGTCTTGTAAACGGAGATGTTAAAACAGATTTTTTAAAAATATGTAAACTTATGAGTGAGAGACAGATTGAAAATACAGACAAGTAGTTAATGAAATATAAGTCAGATCCAATCTGTTCTCTTACATTGGTCAGATGCTCATAGATTTATGAAGTACACACATCGTGAGCACTCACGCTTCACTATTCCTGAAACACTGGTTTTACAGCCCAAATCCAGGGTCTATGGCTTGTTTACTCTCCCCTGCAACTCCAAACTGAAAGCAAATCTTTGCAAACATGTGGCTTCTCTCAGCCAGGCGGGAAGAGAGATAAACAGTGTGTATCTTTCAGTTTCTCAATATTTGCTGTCTTCCCTATCACAAAAGCAGGGAATATCTACAAAGTATGAAATTCTGTGGATTGCCATCTACTAAATTCCTTCTGCCAGGATTGGATTCTTTCATTTATCTCCTATGGGTGTGCAGTCTTTGTTCCTCAGCGCTCAACCTTTAGCTGAACTGGGTAATTGTATCTTGGCACAGAGATGACATTGTTCCTCGTTACTGAGCAAACCCCTGAAGAAGGCAAAAACAACGACAGAGATAACGCAGGGTATTCCCTCTATTCCCCTCATGCCACATGTGCCTTTGGAAACAGTGACTTATGTGACTGCCAGCAGCACTTTTGTCCTCTTTTTGACTGAGTGTGCTGTAAGCCAAGGAGGATGAGACTGAAAATGCAAATCTCCAGTGTGTACCCACCTATACAGCTTCTTCTACCACACCCATCACCAGCACATCTAAGAGCTTCTATTCATGGGAAACAGGCTGTCTAAGTGTGACAGACAGATAAAAAGCACGCACAATACCTAGTATTATATGTTTTTCCAAAGGGGATAACCAAAGGTTTCAGTGGTTATGTCATTTTCCCCTGATTGTTTTCAGCAGGAAGCAGAAATGCTTGGCTTCAGCTTGGGCTCTGCGATACAGCTGAGGCTTGGGTGGGTTCCAGCCTGACCCCAGCATCCCAGCAGCTGCTGTCCTCCAAATCAGAAACCCATTTTCTTTCCTGCTACCTTTTTTGGGGGGATTTGATCCTGTAAGGCACAGTGTCCATCGGCCAGCAGCTAGAAAAGCCAGGAGCCTTTTCCTAACTGACACCTCAAATCTCCTAGGGGTCTGTGGACAGGGTTCCTTGGCTTGCTGGAGCTGCAGTGACCATCACCTTAAAGCATTAAGCCGCATTAAGCCCTTATCCCCTTCTCAGCTTTGCAGTGGAAACAAAGCGAGCCTCCCAGAAAATACTTGTCAAGTTTCCAAATGCACATAACTCCCTTAGCCTGTCGCTCGCCCTACACTGCAGCTTGCAGTTCATCCTTCTTCTTCCCTAAATAGCTGCAATTCAAGCTAAGTAAAAGTAGTGCCGTTTTCAGCTGGGATGTGTTAACTGAAGGAAATACTGTACATTGCAACACAACCGCGCCGCTCCATTGTGATTATGCAGCTGATAACTGCTCGGGCAGCTTGCAAATAAAGCTGAGCGCTCTTTGTTAAGTAGAGAAAGGGAAGAGACATCCTTATGAAAAATGAGAGTTCACTAAAATTTCAGGACTTACCCTGAGTCATCCCTGGCTCCCTGGTCTCCTGCTGATGTTTTCATCATTACAGCAAACTTGGAGGCACGTCCTGTTTCACAGTGGCGTTAGAGTCCCTTGGTGCAGAGAGCAGCTCTGTCCCATCGCGGAGCACAAGTTGCACATCCTCAGCTTCGGACCTGAAGAAGTCGGTATCTCAAGGGGCAGCAGGGGGAGGGTGTTTAAAACCAGCCGAGGCTCAGCGGTATCGGAGGACAGCGGACTAAACAAGCGCTGAAATGAAAGCAAACTACCAAGGTCTGATTTTAGCCTCTCTCATTTCTACTTCCTGTATTTATATGAACGAGGGATTTCAGGAAGAGGCAGTCTTTGGTGGTCAAGGGTGTGTGTGTGCCTGCATGTTTTATAAAACCATATTTAGTAGCAAAGGCAGGTTAATGTTATTGGAAAGAAGAGCCTGAGGCTGTCAGCTCCCGGTTCGTTTCTCTAACTTAAGTAAACTTGGGGGGAAATGGCTTTGCAAGCTACAGGTATATCAGGAGGCAACAGGGGACGGTGAACTTTGTAATGGATTTTATAAGGCAGCAAGGCAGTAAGTCTCCGTCTGCAAATTCCTGAAGCATGTGTATTTCTATTGCTTGAGTAACTGGAACCAGATGGAGCTTGGAAACCTCTATATTTACACAGGACCTGAGAAAAGGAAACGTCTAACACTGGTAGTGCACAGCTTTGCAAAAATTTCCCAGTTAGTGCAAAAGCTAATGACAAGATTATAGGACTGCTAGTAAAAAAAGACCCTAGCTACTCATGCCATAAAGTTTCACTCTCCTATTTGACCTGCAGTTCCATAAGTAGTTGAGCAGTGTTCACCCCACTGGAACCTGGCTGAACACAGAGCAGCTGTGGATGCTGGGCACTGACAGATGTGCTGTCAGGCGGAGCTGGTGGCTCCTACTCGGCAGCCCCGTTATTCAGGAAATACTTTATGTTAGCAGAACACGTGATGGAAAAAAATAAGGTGGAAATGGGGATCGGAGGCTGAGAAATGAAGTTGCATGGAGCAGAGAGGGAGACGAAGGCAACCTTCTGCCCCTTTTATCTTTGGAAGGAATTTCCTAGCTTTCTGGGATATCGGCCAGAAAGTCGACAGTGCTATAAAGGCTGCAGTGGAGATGGAAAAGCCAGTGTGCTGGCATGTGGGGAAATCAGCTCTCAGTGCAGACACAGAGCCAATTCTGCTGGCGCTGACTGAGGAGCTCGGGCTTTGCCTGAACCTGGAGGACAGAGGGACCGTAGCGACCACCCGATGGCACCTGCGGATCACAGGACAAGCGGCGCTGAAGAGTGTGTTCAGCAAGCCCGCGAGCTGGCATTAGAAAATTGCTCTTAAAACGCTTTTAGGAGTCATTTTAGAAATTCAAGCAGGCTTGACTCAAAGGCTGCCTGATGGAAAATTCATCATCTCTGTAGATAGGCTTAATTATCAATGCTATTAAAATTCACACCTGATTTTTTTTTTTTTTTTTTTTTTTTGTTTTTGCCTTATCTGATTTAAATTTTCATCAGGATCCATCTACTGGATCTCACTATGTTCTTTTGTACTAAATTAGGGAGCTCTTTATTCCAACTCATGTAGGAACTTTGAGACAATGATGAAGTCATTTGAGCGCTCTTGGACAAACCAGCTGGCTGCAATTTGCTCATCTCTCAGTGCAGACTTGCCAGAGCTCAGCTCTGAATCCTTCTGCTGACTCGGGAACAGAGCTGCCTCCATGCACAGAGGTCCAAGGAAAAATGTGCTCGGAATTTGTTCACCAACTTGGCACCTTTGAAACATACCTTGCATGTTAGAATAACAACCAATTTCTCAATGGGTCACACAAATTCAGCTGTGCCCCAGGTCTTCATTTCCTTCCTGTGATCAGTGTTTACATAGATCTGCAGTGATCCTCAGCAGATTAAGACTTTATGCACACAGAATATCAGTACTCACAAGTGTTGAGCATTTCCAAAAAAAAAAAAAAAAAAAAAAAAAAAAAAGAATTCTGGAGAAGAAGAAAGATACACAAGAAAACTACAGGAAAATACAGTAAAAATACAGCATAAAATTAAAAAGTCCAATATTGTGGTGCTACTCCTATTTCATCTGAAAGAAACTCTTTTTTTGTTGTTTTGCATTATTTTTTAACTCTATTTTCAATTTAAAGAACATTGCTTCAAAAATGCAAAACTTTGAAACCAGTTTTGTTAACAATAATCACTAAAAATTCATCAAGTCAGCTTGTTTTTTTTTTCCGGAAACATTTTGTATTTCTGCACAATGGTTAAATCCTTCTGTAAAACATTTAAAATGTGAAATAAAGACAAATTTTCACAAAGATACTTTGCCAGAGCTTTGCTGGGTGTTTTTTTAAGCCAGAGATCTGACAGGATTGGAATGTGACACTGTGTTCTAGTATCAGGCTATGGAAGTAAACAGATTTTACAAACTAAATTACAAAGTAATATCGAAATACTGTGAAGTGCTGCTTCTCTGGGGCAGATCCAAGCCAATCAGGTTTTAGATAAAGAACTGAATTTTCAACCAGATGTAGTGCACTTTATATGCTCATTTCTAGCCTAACATCTTATTTACTTCAGTTTCCGTGGTGTGTGTGTGCGCCTGCATGAATGTGCAAGTGCAGATGTGTATGTACAGAGGCAGAGAGAATTCCTGTCTTTCCTAGGACTGATTCTCCCTTTTCAGCTCAAACCACAGGATTTTGCAGACTTTTTTTTTTTTTTTTTTTTTTTTTTTTGTTTTTATGCAACTGAGTTGGAAAGGTTTAAAAATGGCTTATGGGGAAGCCCTTAAGTACAAGAAGCACTTTGTCTATAATAAGGTGCTTTCAACATATGTAGATTATACAACAGTTCTGCATTTCGTATCGTAGGAAGCAATAGCATCTGTAATATGGTGTAAGATAAAAGCCTGTAGGAATTGTCATGCCTATTGTGTCACTAATCCATGGATTATGGGCCTTTTACGGAGCCTATTACATAATAGATCCTGATGGGTCATCATGCCAAACCTATGGGGTATTAAAAGAACGGGCACTGTCTACATGCAGATTATTTTTAAAAAATGTTTCTGTATATATAAAAGAATCCTTTTCTTTCCACAGCTTAAAAATGTTATCTAGCATGTGCCAAAAACATGAATCCCTCCACAGAAGCCAAAGAATGCAGCATATTCTTTATGTCTGCTTCACAGGCTAACAAAAACAAGGTCAATCTTAGAATTAAGAATTAATTACTACCTCCTTGCTGACCAGGATTATTGATGGGGAGAGGACATTTACGCTTACAAAAGTGTGAGTAAACCAGCACATGAGACTAAGGAAACTCTTAGCTCCTTCTTTTTTCCTCCAAAGAAGAGCATTTCAAAGCTGTTCTGGAAGCCAGAAGAGCCTGCACCAGGGCCATGCCCCTATACATGAAGCCATTTTAGACCCCAAGATGGACTACAGGGATGCTGCAAATGGGTGCTCCAGAGTTGAGGGAGGTCAGTCTTGGCCTTCACAGCATCTCCAGAGCCTAGGCATCTGGGGAAGGAAAGCAGCCCTGCAGGCCCTCGTTTCCACTCCCTTTAGTCTGCATCAGCACGAACGCAGTGAGCTCGGTGGGATCCTGCTGGATGTCACACACTTGTGGCAGCCGGAAAACAGTGTCCGCGGTGTCCCCGGGACAGCTGTAATGCCCTCTGGCTGGTGCCTTGGTTCCACAGGCTGTGCTCCCGGGGAACCAAACCTCTCCAGTCTCCACAGAGCAAATCAGGGTTATGGATCCGCTGGGAATCAAACTCTTCTGCACTTACCTCAGGTACATCAAGCTGGATGCAGCTGATCCCCCTAGGCCAAGGTGGAAACGCAGGCCCTCCGTCAGTCACCTCAGCAGGGTCCCCGTGCCACCAAGAAACCGCCGGTGCGTATCCTAGCAAGATCCTGAAATTTTAGATTTTCAACAACACGTATGAGAATATTTCACATGCTCTCATCATCAGGAGAAAAATACAGCAAACACTGTCATTTTTCTTATATGTTTTATTGATAGTGTACATATTTTGATATATAGTGCATTACAATACTGACTTCTAGAATTTTTCTTATAAATGTTTAGTTCATTTTAACTATTCTTTAAAATTTTCACAATAAAAATAATCAAATAACATGCCAACATTTTAAAACAAATTATCACATTAAATCCATTTGGATTTCATGACATATGTATCTGTACAAAGGACCCCATATCACAGAGCATTCACAGTGCATAAGGTCACAGTCATTGAAAAAATAAATAACATGATAAATAGATTTCTGTTATTTACAGTTTACAAACTCATCCCTTTCCATTTTCAAAGTAAGCAGTTCTAGAAAGTTTTAATAATATTTAAGGAGGTACCGCCCTTCTCAAGGGTGCATTGCAAACACCTGCAAGTGTGAAACAAAGGAAATTTTAAAAGGTTCTCAAGTTTTTTCAGTGATCATAACTGATTTCAAATACTTGCTTGCACCAGAGGAGACAGTGGGAGCCAAATTCTACTCTCACAGTTTACAGAAATTTTGCCTGTCCAGGTTTGATACATTCTGAGACCATCAGATTTTGTCACAGTTCCCTATTGCTCTGCATCAACCTTCCCAGGTGGCTTTCAAGCTTATCAAGATCACCTCAACGACAACAGGGCGATGATTACTTAGGTTTCGGCAGGCAAGAAAAATAGGAAAAAATGGCATTCATTTCATACTGGTAATTGCCTTTAGCAAATGACAATTTTCTATAATCATTCATTTCTTTCAGATAGTGCCTTGTATATCGTAGGTATGGTAGCAAGCAGAACGTGTGATACACAAATGGCCACAATCACGATGCATTTCAGCCTGAGGAGAAGGAGCTACGTGTATCTGAGGTGCCAAGACAAGGGGCAGTGGGATCTCACAGCTTCCTCTGGGGAAAAAATATCAGAAAACCACACAAAAATGCTCCGTATTCTGCTACTGTGTGGAAATAGGGAATTGTGCACTCAAGTAATTCACAAGATCATAGGAAAGAAGTTGGAATGTAGCTGTCATTTGAATGAATCACAACATTCTTGTCTTCAATAAAACATTGTTCACACAGTTTTCAAAATAGTTCATGTGAATTCTAAAGCTGCAAGTGGGGTTAGTATAGAATTGCTAAGTCTAAATGCTATCATTATTCTACAACTGTCAAATACATCTCACCACCCAAAAAACTTTGCAAAATCTGTAGTTCAGACCCCCCAAAATAAAAAGGAAAATGTGCAGTAAGTGCAAGAGTGCAGAGATCTTCTTTTGAATGCTTAAACACAAATAACTGAAGGATCTGAAGCTTGTAGCGACAGAGCGTTGTGCCCAAAGGTGCTGCATTTAATTAGCAAGATTCTTTGGTTTCATCTGACTATCAATGTTATTTTAGTGTCTGTTTCGTGTTACATTAGGAAGTCTGATCTTTCCTTGGCATGAATAATCAGGCAGTATTTATACAACCTAAATCACTCTAAAAAAAATCTAGTACAAGTAAATGGCATTACAATTGCAAGAAAACCAAGAATGGAAGACAGCAAAACTCATGAGAGAATTCTGCAACTAGATCAAACACATAATAGAAACAAGTGTGTGTAATTAAAGCACAGTCACAAAGGGATTCAGACACAGAACAGAATCTCCTCTATAATTGCTATACAAGAGTTAGCCTAGTAAAAATCTTTTCCATATTTTTTACATTTTGACAGAACATTTACAACCAGAATCTAAAACCAGGAACTAATTATGTGTTTGTCACAACTGCAGGAAGCATATAAAAATAAAATAAAATTGGCACACCAATGACTGAGCCAGGAGAAAGATGGTTGACTCTGCTGTACCTGTAGGGAAGACTTAAGGTGTTCTTCTAGGCTGGACCACAACCTAGAGAGCAGCCCTTAGATCACCAAATAGTCATGAAGATCAGCACAATTCTAGCTTTCCAAATTTAGGTTTAGACGTGTAGATGCTGAGCCTGAATCCATACTCAAGCAATACTCTCCATGCATAAATGGGATTCAGAGGACCTGGAGTGGGACATTTTAAACTACTTTGTACTTCTTTCTGCTACTTTATAATGCAGTACAAGTGCTATGGTCTATAAATGGAATTAGACACCACTGAAACCAATGGAAGAACTCCCACTGGATTACTACAGACAGGATTTCGCCCTGCAGGTCTACATGGGACTGTATTCCTCCAAAGGAAACGCAGCAGAAAAGACCTCTTACGAAGCTCTTCTTGGCCTGCTGTAATGCAGTTTTCATTCTGCTTGTGCACCCTGCAAGGGGCACAGTTTTGAAGTCGTTTCTGAGACAAGGAACCAGTTACCCTCTTATTAACAACACTGCAAATCTAAAGTGATAACAGCAGAGCACAGTTAAGTGCATAGACTCTAGCCAAGCCTTTTTGTTTGAGGAAGAAATTAAATGTTTAGACTACAGAACCAATAATATATGAAAGAATCCAAACACGATACGAAACCAAAAGAACATGCTCAGCTGTCATCCCAGGACACAATCCAGCAAGGCACTTGAATACACGCTTAGCTTTAAGCCATACAATCATCCTACTAAAGTTAAGCTTTGCTGGATATGGAATGTCTTTTTTTTTTCTGAGTTGTATTACTTTTCAGTGTTAGCATGCTGGCAATTTTCAGATTGCAGTAACAGTTTTCCCTCTCACATCCACCAGCTTTCGTTTCACTCTTGGGCTGAACATTAACTTACACAACATTATGACACACATTCCAGCTAATTTTTGCAATGGTTAGGAGAACAACATGGCTAAAAAATTTAACCGACACAATCTGAACAGATGCAATGCAGAACTACTAATTTCAGGGAGCCAAGCACAAATTGCTGCTTCTCTTGCTTGAAAATTGCAAAATATGTGGTGGTTTCCCAACTGTATGAGCAATTTTTTTTGTACATGTGAAAGGCACTGGTCTGCTGTTACTCAGCAATATCTTCCTGAATTACTGCCACATTCTGGAGCAGGCATACCTGACATCTAACGACCTCTTCCCACACCAGTTTGACTGCATGGCTTGGTCTGTCACTGTCATCTTTGTTTTAGCATAGGGATAAATATATAGAGAGACTCTTTAGCATAAAGGACTTCACAATACTTTGTGTCATCAAAGCCCTGATATAGTGTCTAATAATTCTTTGGCAAACAACATACCCCTGGTCATGTGGTGCTGTTAGAGGAAAACTTTATTAACATTGTAAATAATAATAAGCATGGCAAGATATCTGGTTCTTAACAGAAGGTGCATTTGACATTGCCTAAGGAGGTGCAACATTAGAATTCAATATAAATTCAATATAAATTTTCCTGAACTGGGTCTGCATTTTAGTGAGGACTTGCAGAGGTGACAGGCATTTAAAGTCAGTATTACCTTATGGGATTGTCACTGGTGACAACAGAACACACAGGCTTTCTGGTGCAAGTCATATCTCAACCATAAAAAATGTTATCAATTTAGGCAGAAATTTGAAATGATGTCTCAAGGGTTCACCATCAGCAAGCATTTTTCTCCATGTTTGGGCCAGCGAACAGCTGCTGGTGGAACAAATTGCTTCCCCTAGTCTTTCAGAGTCAGCTGGCTCAGAACTATGAAGGTACAGTACAATTTGCTGGGTCTGGCACTGTAAAAACCGATGCCCTCACCACTGTCAACTCAGCTGACACCTCCCCACTGTCCTCACTAGGCATTCAAAACTAGATATTGGAACTCTTCTGTAGTATAAAGACATCTGGGCAGCCTGCATTGCACACAGAAGAGCAAACGTTTGCTTGGAGGCAGCTAGTTCTCCAAGAGCACGCAAAGGCAGAACCTTGGCAGAATCCATTTAACTCAGCTTCCACCTCTACTCTTTTCATACCTAAAAGTACCAGCAGCAAAACATCCTCCTGGAAGGCAGAAGGGAGGAGAGGTGAGACCGGAGTGTGCCGCATCTCTGCAGCCCTCCTGCAACAGAACATCCAGGAAGACGAAGATGGATTCAACTCCTTCTGCTTTACACTGCAGCAGAAATGTCTTGAATGCCAAGAGGCCACCTGCATACTTGAGGGCAAATAAGTCTACTGTCATGCTTGCCTAGTCAAAAAAGCATTTTAATTATGAAAGATTTGTTGCCATATTAGGACTGGTTAGGTAAACTATCTAACCTATGTAAGCAAGGTGAAAAATCCCAAAGCTTAATTGGGTGCTAATACTGACATCTGTAACAAGTGTGAAGCAAATCTCACATACGTTGCCGTGTTTTCCTTAGGATTATTTTCAATGCAATTCCTATTAAATTTCAACAGCAAAATACACTCTTTAATTTGTACCAAAATAACCTTTAAAATAGCCTCATTTGTAAACACATTGCCTGGTGTAAACATTTTTCTACACGTGAAATGGATAAAGGGAATTATTTGTCATATATGGCAAAACAAAAAAAAACTTGCTGAGTTAGTGCTTGCTTATTCAACACTTAAAGTATATTCTCATTGATGCAATAATGGGAATTTTTTATATGTAGACTAAAGTGCAAAGTATTAATATATTTAAAAATGTATCAACTTTTAGTTGATAGATTTACTTTATAAACATTAAAAAATTAAAAATATCTATGTATAAAGTCAACTGTGCTTCTTTAGAAACTTTATGTGCTCTTTCATTCATACATAACTTTAATATATTTTTGAAGTTTAGCAGAGGTTTCAAAATATGTTCATTTCTCAGTCATATGAATCTAAAATGACAATCATACGACTTCGAAAACGTGGAATGTTACCCACTTATTATTCTTAATTGTCTGGGCCAGATCTTGCTGTCCATCCAGAGTAACTCCTTCTGTCAGATTTATGCTGGTGGAAAGGATATCAAAACCTGGCTCTGCCAGGGATCACTGCCAGGGTTAAAAAAGAAGCATATCAAGCTTTAAAAGTTGCACAAAATTAAACCAAGGACTAGATTCTCTGGATAGACTTGCTCTGTCCTTGCTGTTTCTTATCTGCACCGCTCAGTGTCGGACACTCATCTTCATTAAGCTTGCAGAAAGAAATAAAAAATGGAGAAGAATACACTTCTTTCTTGATACATTAACGATGAATAAGCTTCTCTCCCCCACCACTCAAATCAAATTATATCCAGGGTGAGTTTTATTGTCAGAAAGCCTGGATAGTGTTAAGATACTAGTCTCAGATTATAACAATAATTGATAGTTACTGTACACCCAGTTGGACTTTATTCAATTACTTTCCTTTAAATTTACAAAGTGGACTTACTAGGGCCAATGCATTTTTTTCTCATGGAGTAATATTCCACAAATGTTAGTTTATATTTATGTATACAGCATTCTTGTTGATGGTAAAGCATACTTTTCAAGTATGAATTTCAGCATGAAATTTGCTTCTTCAATATTCAGATACTCTTACTTTTAGTGTGCATCATCAAAAGTGATACAACATCAACCATTTCCTCTTCTTTCTCCAAAAGGTTGTTCATTGCTCAATAATGTTAATTGAAAAGAGTGATAAATAGTCAACATTCCCATCAAAAACTGTCCGTGCAGTTCTTTTATAAGCAGAGCACTTGAAGGGGAAAATTATGTCCTCAACAGTGCATGCCATGGTATGTGCCTTGGACTCTCCAGTCTATAGCTGAGACATTTTGACTGAGCCAAGAAGAGTTCTGAACTTGCCTCTTCTTCCTCCATGGACAGTAACTGTCCAAAACAAAAGAACTATAAAGATTTTTCTCCAGTCTTTCTATTAACCTTGGTGGTCATTTTTGATTGTCTGTAAGAGAATGAGAAACTCAACCGTATGTCCCAGAAATAGGACATTTGAGGATTCTGCGTGAGATCCACACAGCTGTATGACTGAGCAGCAATATCCAAAGAGGAGAAAAATGCTTTGGTTGCCTCAACTGAGCATGTTAAACGAAAGATGTTTTCCTTCCACCCAGGTAAAAGTGCTTATGAGCTGATGAAGCAGGAACGACGCTCAATTATTGACGGAGACATGGTAGAAATGTCAAAAGTCTCCGGTCGTTTACAGCACATGTAATCGACAGAATCTCAGTGTCTCTCCTTACTGTGGTTTAAAGTTCTTCTCGGCACATGGGGAAGTTGACAAAAGTGAAGACATTGAACTCTATCAATATAGAGAAACACAGGAAAACAGCATAAAGAAACAATACGTAGATGCCTAATTTCCTGTCAAGCTTCCACTTATTTACATGGATTCCAATCACCTGCAAGTAAACAAAGTCTTAGTTAATTAAGCTCCAGAGGAAACATGTGGAAATCACATTACAAGTTAGAATTAGATTTTCTTTTTGAATTAGAGATCCCTAACCATAAATACATAATTTTACAGATGAAAAGGAAGCACATGTTTTGTGATCAACAAACGTGCTCTAGGTATTCCTGGTTGAGCAGGGGGGTTGGACTAGACGATCTCTAGAGGTCCCTTCCAACCTCAACCATTCCGTGATTCTGTGAAAATAGAAGTAAAAGCCCATCCAATAACTCAAACACTGCCTTGGCTCTCTCTTCTGTGCTAAGAAGCTTTTACAAAATACTAAATGAATCCACTTCAAAGCCTCTTCACAAGTTCTTCGTTTAACTGAGAAAGAGACTCCTAGGTGCTCAGTTTCAGTATGTGCTGCATTTTCAATACATGGTGAACAGCAGCATTTGTTCATTGCTTCAGTATCAGCTAAATAAATGCAATGAAGCCCTCTTGCCTCCAGTGCCCTCCTCAGATCTTCTATGTCCTAGAGAACACCAACACCTAATGTTCTTTCTTTCAACAGCTTCAAAGTAGTTTGAGCCGAGCAAATCATTAAAGAAAGCAGAACTAAGGGGAGTGAGATTCACATAAGGGTCCTATTTCCAGTGGTGTGGAGTGCTCTGAGTTATTATTTTGGTCTTGCACAAAAACTCTGTTAATGTTTGCTGGGGAGGGGTGGGAGACGAATCAGAGCAATCAACAGTACAAATGAGAGAATAATAGATGCCATGAACTCAGGTGATATGGTTTATGCTATGAGAGGTCTTTTTAGAAAACCCCGAACAGTTAGCATAATATTAGCTACATAATCCCCTACATTTTCCAAAGTGCTAGTTACTAATATGCATGCAATGTCATCAGATACAAATGTCTGAAGAATATCTTTGTTGTTTCATAAGCACTGTGCAGTATAGCAGAACTGGGGATAGGACAGGAAAAGAACAGGCTCCCATAGCTTATATAAGAGATGCATTAAGCAGTTAGTGGCATAGTGAACAGCCTCGCTCATTCTACCACCTAAAACAGCGTGCAGCTGATGTGGAACTTTGTGAGACCTAGCCATGCAACAGTGTGCAATCTCCCATGGTGACCACCTCTTCTACAGAGTCTTCACAGGCAGCTGGCAAAAAAGATGTTAGTATAAGTGCATATTTATACCTTTGGGATTTGTTTCTTCCCACAGGGGGTTTCCTGGGAGTCAGCAGGATCAGACCCTAAGTACCAGCAAAATTGACTTTTGAAACAGAATGATTATTTCTCCTTAATAAGTCATGTGTTACAAGGATAAGGGCTTTACGCTGTGTAACACTTAGCATGCTGATTCAAAGTGCTGAGGTTCACAGCACCCATAGACTAATCTTCATTAGGGGGTTTTGCTAGATCATATTTTTATTCCAGGCTGGCCCTGGAAACCAGACACAGATGCAAAAGGAAGTAAAGTGAACCTGGATCTTATCCCCACATAAAGCACAGAGGATGCAGCTGGACACAGAGGTATTTCTGGACACCACAGTTCCAAGTGGCATTGAAATGAGTGGGAGCTATCCAGCATCTCTACTGCACCACGTGCCAGATTTCAGCCGTGGCAGCTCTTCTACTCATGGTATTGCTAGAGGGATTGTATTTTCTAACAGTCAATGCTTTGGGGATGATAAGTACTTCCAATTTGTCCTTCTAAAATATATCAACTAAACAGCTAATAATTATTCTACAATTTCAATACTCCCAAGAGTTATATTTGGAAAAATACAAATACTTACAGTAAGTGCCACTGATCCTAGTAAAAGTGCAACTGAATAGACCAGTCCTTTACTGTTTATCTTAACCTGTAGGAATTAGATAAAGAAGAGATCTTTAGTGTGCTCAATACATAACTGTGTTTTAGAGATCAGAAACCAATTTATTGATTTATGGTTATTTACCTCCTGTTTTCAATAGTGATTGACTTACCATTTTAAATTTTACAAACCCATGATAGATTTATCATAATGGAGAATAGGATGGTTAAAGAATCAAAACAAATGGGTAAGTTATCCTACCTCTATAAAAAACATCCCACTGCTATAAAAATCATGAGCATTTATAGTGGACTTCTAGTTTAAAGAGCCTCAATAGAAATACACTTTTATTCTTATCTTACAGACAAAAATACCAAGACACAGGGAGACAGACATGTGCTTGAAGCTGTGCAGTCAGAAAATGGCAGAGCCAAACAGAGATATCC
Source organism: Nothoprocta perdicaria (assembly GCF_003342845.1). Classification (NCBI taxonomy): domain Eukaryota; kingdom Metazoa; phylum Chordata; class Aves; order Tinamiformes; family Tinamidae; genus Nothoprocta; species Nothoprocta perdicaria. The sequence goes on from NW_020454183.1 coordinate 1,386,796, forward strand.
ATGGCCCTATTTTCCTGCTATGCAACATTATGCATTCCAATTGACAACAATGGGAATGAACTGCATCCTGTGGAAGGCAAATTGTTCCCTTAACTCCTGCTTCCCTGAACAAGAAATAATATGTTATTTAGCAATCAATAAACATGCTCAAGAGATGTTTTTCTATCTGCACACTTCCTTTTTAGGATAGATATTTTTTAAACAAGACAAAATGGACAGAGTAAAAGTATGCCCAGTATACATACGAATGATCCATAGTTCACCACCATGGTCTGCAAACCCCAGGGAACACCAAGGCCCACCAGAATGTCAAAGACGTTGCTCCCTATTGTGTTGGACACTGCCATGTCACCGAGGCCTGCAGAGAAACAAAAACAACTCTCAGCTAAAAACAAACATATACTCCACGTTTTAAAGGAAATTAAAGGGGAATGATCTGCACTGACTGAATCCCTCTTGGCCCGGCCAGAGGACCTGAAGTAGGGGGATAATTTCCATAATCTTTGCATAACTTTTGAAAAGTGTGTGCAAAATTTCTAGTTGTATCTTCCTTGTGGCTTGGATAGCCTTTACCAGCAAAGGTAGTTATTCAACACAGGTAAAGGTCAACATCTGAGGTCAAGTTGATATAGTTGTTCTAGACAGTCTGCAGCCACAGAGAACGTGAAGATCGTCTGTTGGTTTTAGCATGTGGATGCCTGACATTTAGCTCATGTCAGCAGCTAAAAGCAATCCTGAAAAGTACTAAACCAGATAGGAGTCAAAGATAGTAAGCACTTCTTGGGTGTCAGGCCCTAACCAGAAACAACTCACTCTGTCGTAAAGTGCCAAAAAAAGATTTTTTTTAAAAAAAGGAAAAAAAGTGAAAAGTACTGACGTCACTAGACAGTACTGAACTGCTCCTCATGTTCATCCCTGGCTGGCATCTTTTTCTACCCTGATGTCAGTGGACATGGTGGAGGCAACATAATTCTTCTCTGCCATTGCTAAATTCTCTTAGGCATGTGCCTAGCTACTGAATCACTTCCATGAAACACGTTCTGGGAAGAAAAAGGAACTTGCATGCAAATGGGACATACCCTGTAAAAACTTGAGAGATCACACAGGCAGGGACAGACACTGCTGGTCACAAGCACAGCCTCTGCTTGCAGGGAGATACTGGCAGAAAGGTTATGCTTCAGATCTTTATTATGGCAGGACTACTCTCTACTCCTTAAATATCTGTAGCCTGTCCTGTAACTGTCTCTCTTGCAACCAAGTGGTACCAAAACCTGACACTGTTCTTTGAAAGAGGGGCTGGGTTTTGCCAAGTTGGCCTTCACTTTTGGGAGAAACGATACCTACAGTAGTTTTTCTAATACTAAAACAGCAGTCTGTTCATTTTCAAATGCAACAAATTTTCCTTATGTTCTTCCAAAAATCTGTTCACTTAAATACTACATAAGGAAAATGAATTTAGTTGGAAGGTAGTTCCATAAGAATCTTGAGTACTTTTACTCTGCGTTTTGTGAGATTTTCCTGAACAGAAAAAATCCATAATCTGGAAAATTATTTTAAACATAATCCTTTTTAATCGAGTAATATCCCTTCTGAAAAAGAGATTACACTTATAGTGTGCCTTTCAAAAATGACAGATATTATTTAATAGCAATATTCCTATCTCATACTACAAAGATGGGACTTTCAGGTAGTTAATTTTTGACATTAGAACCCTTGCAATTTGCCCACTATTGTGTAATGGAGAGCTCATTATTTGGAAACAAAAAAAGCTTAGGGGAATTAGAGTGGTGGACAAGACGACAACCAGAGTCTGTTCTTCTACCGAGGTGCAGGACAGCACACTGTCAGGTTTAATGTTTTTCAGTGACAACAGGAAAGGATGTGGCTAGAGATACTTCTCAAGCAAAATAGGAAATGTAAAAAAACTTAATCAAAAGTTTAAAGATACATGAGAAGTACTTGATAGTTTCAGTTAGAGAGTTGATGAGGACATTGCAGATAGTTGTCTAAAACTTCTTCCAATTTCCCTACTCATGACAAAGGAAAAGAGGTCTGCATTTGGGATGAGAACTACGCTTGGAGCTAGTTCACTTCTGCCACATCCTCTTTAAAGCACTTCATTTCCCTAGGCTCTAACAGATCTTTTGAAAATCACTACAAGTTTTACACGAACATGTGCTGATCAGCATATATTCTTCAGTGTGTTTTAATAGCTGATATTCCAGTTTTGCCTGTTCCTTTCATCTTTTTACCCTGAGTGACACATAGCTTGCATGGGATATCTGAGTGTTAAATGACCTAGAAGGCTAGACTGTGCCCAAACCCATAAAGCAAAAGATAACAGGACAGGGATGACTTTTTGGTTCACAATACAGCAAAACAAACAATAAAACTGCATTTAGGATTTGCATATATGGAGAAAGTAGACCACAGAACAGGAATGTTGGAGTGTAATTATGCTTCATCGGACAAGGTACCTTGTCTTGCTACTATTAGGCTGGCCATGCAGTCGGGGACACTTGTTCCTGCAGCTAGGAAAGTAATGCCCATGATCACATCTGGTATCCCAAGGGTGTATCCAATCACAGTCACCTGAACAGCAAGGAAAAGAGATTAGCATTTGGAAAGACCCCCATTCCAATACAGTTATGGCATTCTCTGAGTTTTGGTGTGGACCCTGACTCAAGACACTTATCCATTTGTGCAATAAATGGCCGAAAACCAAGTTAGTAAAAAGTACTTTGGCGTAAACTCCTAAGCAGTTTATAAGCAGTACAAAAAACTCCCTTTTCTGTAGTTCTAACAAGACATACTGATCTTTTAAGGAGGAGCACATACAAAATCCAGCCCACTGGGGTTTATTGTTGCTTTTCTTTCCCAAGAATGACAAGAGTTTTCTTAGTGCAATTCCCAAGACAGAAGGACTAGCATTAATTTTTACTGGGACACAGGGGCAGAGATACAAATAATTTATTTTATGCCAGTACATGAAGAAGGATCCAGTTTCTTGCATGACTCCTGATACAATCCTGCAGTGAGCAGGTCTTGTTATACTGTCCCTTGGGGATCCAGATGCAGCTTTACCAGAACTTAGAAAGTGGCTGAAACTTGTAGCACAACTTTTTGAAAGGACACGCTACTGTATTTAGGTAGCTTTTCAAAGACACTGAAGATGACTCCAGAATAAACTGGACAGGTAGCCAAGTACACAAGAGAAATAGTCTTGTGGGAGCAAAAGGACTGAAGCAGGGACAGGCAGCTGCTTCCCTGTCAAGGATGCTAAGGGTGAAGGGAATCCACTCACCAGCCTTCGTATTGTCAAGGCAAACTGTGGCTCAGGAACAAGAGGGAGCAGAATCCCCTGCTCTAACTGGTAATGGGGTACTCAGATCTGGCTGCCTCTTGAAATAGGAGGTTTGGCAGCCTTGGTGAGCGCACCTCTTGTTTGAGAAGGGGGAAACATGTGGGTGACACCAGTGCCTTACAAGCATAGTCTTACAAAGGCCAGATAGTATGAAATGCCTATATAGCTTTGGCACAGTTATACCAGGAAGAATGAATGGCTGCCAAATAAATTTCTCTTTAAGTGTCTCCAAAACAGAAGGGAGAAGGGCTACTCTATAATGTAAAACTTTATAAACCAAATATTTATGATGTTTATTTATATATAGAACACATTTGCCATGAGGGAAAACACAACAATAAAGCAGTCCACAAATGATTAACACCCTTGGGGAAGATAGAGATGCTTTTTTGCACCCAAAAAAGTTACAGTGAAGCTGATGAGCAAAGATTCTTCTAAAATATCAAATTTCAGCCTACTGCATTTCTAGGACTAAATGAAAGAAGTCGACAGTTCCAATAAGAAAAAATTCAACGACTTCTTCACTGTATTTTCTTCTGAAGGAAAAAAATGGATATATGAATGGATATATGAATTCTTCAAATACCTGGAGCAACCAATTGCAGGTATGTACTACTTCTTGGCTTAATATCTTTCAGTGTAGTAGAAAGATAACTCCAAAGTATACTTCAAAGTATCATTATTTCTTTTCCATACTTAAAACCAGTTTGAGGTGCTTTCCTATTTGTGCCCTTTCTCTGACTGTAAATGTACACTTCAAAATAGAAACTAAATGATAGTAGGAAAGAGAACAGAGGAACCTAGTCAAATCTTCAAGTAAATGTGCTCCTAAATTAATCACAGTTTACAGATCTACACCAGATACCATCTATTTTTCATATGTTTAGGCAAAGAGAAACATTTTGTAAGCACAGTACTGTTTCCTAAAAAGGATTTTATTCCAACAGTCCACTCACAGTATTTTACAGTACTTGTGAGTCTTCAAATTTTGTTACCTGACTTTACTACATGCTTCAGTATCAGAGTGTATAGCCGTATTTCTAAAGGTGTCTCAAGAGAGATGCCTCCATTTAGACCTCCATCCACTAGCAGGACTTGGAGGTGTCACCTTCCTACAAATGCCCCACACAGTTAAGGATAAGGCTCAAATATTTGTGAGAAAATAGCAGAATAAAGTTAAAATTACAATAATTAGAATATCCACTGAAGAGGTTAAACTATGATACTTTAACAAAAACACAACAGATATATTAGCTAACCTGAGATGTACTTGCCAATATGGCAAGTCTGGCTACATGCACTTACCATCCACACCATAAAGTAGGAAAACAAGGCAATCCAGAGAGTGGATAAGACAAATGTCAGCATAAAAAATTTCTCCCAGCGTGGTTTGCTGCAGTTTGGAATGGTGCAAAAAAGCAGGAATATCAATGGCCATGTCAAAATCCATTTTACTTTGTTCATTTTTCCATCTGTAAGACAAAGAAAGGGAAAAAAAAAAGTATAATTTTTCTGTTGTTATCCTAGCCCCAGCTACACCACAGCAGATAAGATCTCAGAAAGCTGGTTAAAATTGTGCATGTCAGCTCATTTTCCAGTGTACCTTTCATCCTCACTTGCTCTGTACTTATACCATTATCCAAGTTGTGAGATTGCAAGCATATGCCAGGATATTGCAGTTCAAGCCTGCCAAAATGCATGTAAATCCAAAAAAAAAACGGCTGCTTTTTAAACCACAATACTATTTGGTTTTGCTGCTCTTGCAGATACATATATCGTTATTGTTAATCCAAAAGAAAAAAATAAATATATATATACATTATGTGATGAACTATTGAAAAGGAAGATTGAAAGACTAGTAGAGAAAATAACCTGCACCTTCTGTGCAACAACAGAAACACATTTTCATAGAAAAACAGACTATTAGACCCCAAGTGTGAGCATGACAACCTTGCCTCATACACTTGACTGTGGTCACTTGGAGAGCACCTCACACTCGGAGTCAGCAGAACTAGACTTGACAACTAATTCTGCAAATGTGAAGAGCACCGCCTTGGGCATCACGGAGTGTCTCTAAAGCACGACTGGAGATACTGCCTCCCCTTATACAGCTCTCAAATCAACCCGTGGGCAATATCGGAGACCTGCTGTTATTGATGAAGGCAAGTGTGAACCTTTCCACTTTTAGAAAGTGGTAAGTATTGTAAATGTGCACATAAAACTCAATACATAAAAGAGACTTATAAATATGATGTATTTTTCAGAGATATAAATTCTGGAAATACCAGATTTCATGAGGTATCCTGTAAGATGAATAATATATTTGTTTTTCAGGCCAAACTTGCTTTTATAGCCAATTGTATAGTGGGTTTTGCTTGAGTTTTCTTTATATATTTTGTTATAATAAGAATATAAGCATTAATAAGGATTTCTTGTTATTACAATTTACATAAATAAATTGATAATTATATCCATGAGATCAAAATACGCAATTTTAAGCAAAATGAGTGATCACATTGAAAACCATCAGATACATCTCCCAATAAGTTGATATAACTAAATTAAAAAGTGATCATAATAATCAGGGAAAATTCCAATTTCATCAGAAATTTTCCTTCAGCAAAGACACTGAGATTTAGGATTTGCTTATGTTTTAGCTTGTGGCTGCAGAAGAAACATATAAAGCTACTAAGGACCCCTGGCTGATTTTAGTCCTCAAATTTTCAAAGTCACTGGGGAGCTATTGCAGATTTTACTGGAAAGGCCTTTTTCTGTACAGTTACATACAGAGATTTTTAAAACAGATACCTTTTATCTGTTCTGTACAAGAAAAAAAGAAATGCCACTTCTTAGTTCACATCTCACTTCAACTCCCCTTACAAAGCCATAAATATCATACGATAATTTGCACCTCTTTCTGTTTGTTTCAGTTTGGATCATTAAAAGATTCCTGCTGGTTAATTTGTACTACTTCTCTACCCATGTTGCTAAACTTGGTTCACAGTCAAACAAGTCAGTATGGGCTATGCTGGTAATTGCCTCAGTGCTTAATTCCAAACGTAGTATGAGTGGGCGACTATCAGGAAAAAATACAGATCTGACTCTGAGCTGAGGCTGATGTAGTCTGACTGGTTTCAGTGGTGCTCCCCACAGAAGAAATTCAAGACCACTGTCTTTTCAATACCATGAATGAAAGAAACTAAAGAAGAATAAGTCCAAAGAATAAGTAGGACAGATGCTATTAATCTCTACTGATGAATACAGATCCTGCCAGGGGTCAGATCCACCATCCTCAATCACCTGGGCAAATGCTTAAGCAGTGAGAACTCACAGTGCTTTACCTCTGGCATTAATCTTGCTGTGTTCTTAGGAAGAAGAAATGTTAGCAGGAAGGGACTTGCCTTTCCCTTGCGTTTGCTCATATTGAATGGCTGTGCATTAAATTAAAAATCCTGCTTCATTCCCTGTGATGCTTTATCCACAGGAAGGTATGGGTCAGAACTGCATTTTGCAGTTACTTAGTGTATGGAGATGACCCTTGTCATCCATCATGTGACAACCAGAGTTGAGACTTCAGAGGACTGGACATATATTCTGGGTTTTGCTGGGTTAACACACAAGCTGGCTGGCCATTTACAGATAAGCTGGAATAGCTCTTAACTATCATGACCCAGTGTACATTCTCCATTCTACTCCACTGTACTCTCCATGTACATTCTCCATTGACCAGTATACATGATACATTCTCCATATTCTCCATGTACATGATACATTCTCCATTGTACTCTCCATGTACATTCTCCATTGACCAGTGTACATGATACATTCTCCATGTACATGATACATTCTACATTGGCTTCTTTATACACCTTTATATAAGGTCTTAAATTGATCCGGTTTTGCTTCTGCTTCAGATCTTTTCTTAAACTGCCACCGTGCTGGTGGAACTTGTGTGCCACCCAGTGCTAAGGGAGTCTTCTCTCCCACTGTTACTTGGTAGTTTAGTTAAGGTTTGCTGCAACATCCCAACAAAGCGAGACCTCATTTCCTCAGGAAGCTGGTTACTTCATCCACCTCACCTGGCTTAAACAAATACACAAACAACGTCCAGCTTGTGAACTACTCTTTTTTAGCTGTTTTGAAAATGTTTCTTTTGCTGTTGACTTGTTTTTCATCACCCACTGTAAAATAACCATTAAAATCATTTAGTTATAAATCTGTTTAATTGGGGTATGTTTTTAGTTAATGACAAATTGTATTATGATTCTTGTTTAGTGCCTTGTACATCTGCAGGGAGGAAAACCATCATCATTAACACTATTATTCAATAAATAGCTGTTCTGTAAAAGATGACAAATAGTCCCATTATAGGACATTAGCTCAGTTGTTTTTGTTTTGCAGTATGGGCCACTTATGGGCTCTGGATCTGAAGGCTCCTGCAGCATTGTATATAGCTAAGGAAAGGAATAATTTGTTTACGGCAACCCCTCATGACAATAATGAAAGAATACTACTTCGATATAAATGTCCACAGTGCTTTATATTCTATTCACTTGACTCTACTGTTACACTGAATGATCTGGGATTTTTCTTTGCTTGAAGTTATTTTTCCTCCTTTATATATCCTTTTCTCCTCAAAAACATTTAACAGATTTTTGGAAGCCAAACATGCCAAATATTCCAGAAAGGTATTCTTATAGAGAAGCCTGGTTACAATGTTTTTGAAAACGAAGGGTAAGCACTTCAACAAAGAGTCCTTTGCTAATTTTCATTATTTCTTTTGGAGTACTTTTCTTTCCAGATGTAACACTTAAAAGAGGCACTTTCCTGTACAGAGAGTTTGCTGGTGAAAAGAAGTTAAATGCACCACAGATGGTAAAAAATATTAACACATATCACAGCATTAACAAGAAAGCCATTTCAAGAAAGAGGCATTTCCTTAAGGCACTAAATAAAGTGCCTATTCATAGGAAAAGTATTTTCCTATTTTAACATCCATGTGGATTTGAGAAGAGCTCTGTACAAAAGAGTGAAATAAATTTGTGTTTTTGTTCAGATCAAGAGTGTACCTTTGAGGCACATATAACTTGATTATCCCCATTTACTGTATGTTGGTTTGCAGCACAGAGCAGCCTATATTTACATATCATTAGTAATATTAACTCCAATCTTGAACTTAAAATGCCTAGTAACAAGACACACATCTCTCACTGGAAGCTTTGTAGTAAGCTAGATATCTGGGAAATTGCTGCTATAAAAGTGTTGTCCATCACGTTTGAGGACTGTTGAAAAATTTCTACATGCAAAGCAGCCAATCTGAAAGCCTAATTCATTTCTGAGCATGTTCTGTATTCAAAACACATGAATATGAATTTTTGTCCCAAGTATAAGACACAACACAGAAGCGCCTAAAAGAAATATAACAGACTAGATGCATTATGAGTGTTCCATCAAAATGATTTTCCACTGAAAAATGCTTTTGTTGCAAAATAAAACACTTCTGAGTCAACTTTTTTTGTTTGTTTGTTTTTTTTGTTTTTTTTTTTGTAATTTGCTGTTAGAATATTAACACAGCAGCTAACTGCCTGTCTTCTTGGAAAATTCTTCCTAATTTCAGCTCTGCAAATTTCTCCATGAATCACAAAGAGGCAAATGACTCTCCTGACTACAAAGATAGGCTACAAAGTGGGTAGAAGCATATCTAAGATGATCCCCTCATCATCACCCTTCCAAATGGGCAACCGACTTGGTAAAACATTCTCGTTTCAATTCTTCTGCAACAGGTCTCTGAAGACAATTCTTTTCTCTGTGAAAAATACTGAGGTTTTATTTTTCATCTCCTTCCAAAACAGACTGTTTTCCAAAACTCTGACACTTTTCTCAGAATAGAAGATCCATTTTCCAGAATACAAGTTATAAATTCCAGACCATGAGATCTGTCCAAAAAAAAAATTCTATTTCCAGCATGTGCCTTTACAATCCTTTGCATATTCAGATTTATGACAATAATGTTCCCTTAAAGACATATTTTGGTACAACAGAACAAGATCTGAACAAAGAATTTCTGCAGAAATGAGCTTTACTCTTAGTACAGAATTACTACAGGTTTACACAGGGTAATACTCCACAATAGCATGAAGTGTAACAGAGCAGAGCACTCTTGCTATGTCTTGACTTGATTGGATTTCAACATGGTTTATTTCATATGTTTTAATGTTGCCACCTATTTTCAAAGGAAGAGGGCTGGGGTTTACAGAATTCCTCAGGACCTCTCTATCCTTTTGGAGCAAAGTGACAAGCAAATATAATAACGTTACTAAATTTAACCCTAGCCTAATACACTTCTAAGCTCTCCTGCGTGCAGCAGTGAGCTCCCCGGGATACTCACTGTGGCAATTACTTTCAGAGGGCCACGTCAGCACTCACTAAGAAGGAGACAGACACCCAGATTGAACAACCAGTAACGCAAGTAGCTGTCTGGGTGTCGGGCGGCAAGGAGTGCCAAAGCCTGACACTTCCTATGGACAGCCTGGGGGAGAGCAACTGTGTGAGGTGTGAACAGGCGAAAGATCTGCTCACAGTGGTAGCTGAGCTGAAACAGCAGGCTGAAAAGCTCAGGAGTATCCGTAAGTCAGAGAGGGAGAAACAGGGGCAGGCATCAGGAGGTGCCCAGCAACAGCAATTAGATATTCCATCCCCCAGCTAACACAAGGGGGAAGAAACCAGAATGGGACTGTATGGATAAAAGTCCAAGCTCAAGGTGGCAGGAGAAAACCTTCTTCCATCTCACCCTATCAGGTACCCCTAGCCAGCAGGTACAAGGTCCTGGAGAAGGAAGGGCAATCAGTGGACAGTGAAGGTGAGCATCTCTCTCCTCCAAAAATAGAGCTAGAGTCAGAAGGGCAGCAATACAGTCAGAAAAACAAACTCCAAATATCGTGACCACAGGCAGGAGGGAGAAGAGGCGGGTTATAGTTGTCAGGGATTCCTCGATTCAGGAAACAGAGGTTCCAATATGTAGACATGACCCTCCTCTAAGAAAAGTCTGCTGCCTTCCTGGGGCCCAGGTTAAGGATGTCACCATGAAACTTCCCAGTCTGCTTTGACCCACAGACTACTATCCATTGATGATCCTACATGTGGGAGGAGAAGACGTGGCAACGTGTAGCCTGAGGGCAATCTAAAGGGACTTTAGGGAATTGGATCAGATGATCAGGAACTTGGGCGTGCAGGTCATTTTCTCTACCATTCTTCCTGGTGCTGGCAGCAATATAGACAGAAACAAGAGGATACAGTCCATCAACACACAGCTCCGTAGCTCGTGTCATCACTACAGCTTTGGTTTCTTTAGCAAAAGGAAGCCTTACATGGTATCAGGCATGATGGCATCTAATGGGATTCATCTTCACTGGGGGAAGAAAGCACTGGGACATGAACTACCAGAGCTCATTGCGGGGTTTAAACTAGATTCAAGGTGGGAGCAGGGTATCATCGGGGAAGCAGATGACAAGGTAGCAGGCAATAGCCTGTCATGCCACTCACAGCAGCCTAACTCCTGGGCCCGTGAAGGGTGCCCAAAGCCTGGAGAGGCTAAACAGCAAAGTAAGAGAACTGCTGAAGGCTCACACAGTCAAACTGCAGCTGTCCAGATAGAATGAGAGGCACATTGGGAGCCCAACTCAGATGCCTCTATGTAAATGCATACAGCATGGGGTATAAACAAGGGGAACTGGAGATGTGTGTGCGGTTGCAAGGCCATGATCTCATTGCAACTACTGAGACATGGTGGGACAGCTCTTGTGACTGGAATGTGGCCATGGAGGGCTTTAGGCTTTTCAGGAAGGACCAGGCAGGAAGGTGAGGTGGCAGAATTGCTCTTTACATGAAAGAGCAACTGGAATGTACGGAGCTCGACATAGGGGAGGACATAGTGTGAGTCGAGAGCCTGTGGGTGAGGATTAAAGGGCAGGCCAACAGGGACAGCATTACAACACTTGTGGGAGTTTACTACAGGCCTTCTGACCAGCACGAGGAAGTGGATGAGGCTTCTACAGGCAGCTGCAAGAAACCTCCCGATCACAGGCTCTGGTCCTCCTGGGGGACTTCAACCACCCTGATGTCTGCTGGGATAATCACACAGCCAGGAACAGACAGTCCAGGAGGTTCTTGCAGACCATTGCAGATAGCTTCTTGACACAGGTGGCTGACGAGCCAACATGGGGAGGGGCGCTGCTAGACCTGATGCTAACAAACGGAGATGGAAATGCAAGGGTTGGGGGCAGTCTTGGCTGCAGTGACCATGAGATGTTGCAATTTACGATCCTGCGTGATGTCCAGTTGTCCTTTGATACTTTATATACTATCAATGATAGTGTTCTGTTATAAAAGTAGGCCTTTAGAGCACTGTAGCAGAGAATAAAAAATTTTACATGAAAAGGATGTCAAACAATTGTGTCAAGCCCAACCCTAGATCTTTCAAACTAAAGAGATTTTCCCCCTGGCTGTGTTTCAGGCCCATCTTGAAATAGGAGGCATATATTGCATATATTTTTCTGCTTCAGAAGATATTTCTTCTCACAAAAGCATACAAGACATGGAATTTGAAGGACCAAAGCCAAAACCCAAGCAGGCTAAAGAAGGGTGACTACAGAACATCAGAAAAAAAAAGAAAGAAAGAAAAAAGAAAAAAAAAAGTTTTGGACTGATTCATAGTAATTTCCATTGGAGTTCTAAAAGAAAAAAGTGAATTTTCTACTTAGCACTTTGCAAGCAGTTGACTTACAAAGTCCCTTCAGTGGCTATTCTTCATACCACTCTTTTTAGTACTGAGAGAATAAATGAACTTTTGATCTTTAGAAATTGTATATGCCTTATTCCAGGCCTGAAAATATATCAAAAGAAAAACAGAGGGGATTCTGGGAAACCATCTGCAAACTACCTTTTCCTTAAAGTCAGACTCAAATGTCACGGTTTTTTAGGCTACTGATTGTGCCACAGCACTTCAACAACAACAAAGCCTGTCACTATTTCTTTACATTTTTTCAAAATTACTAAAGAGGCACTTTTGAGAGGAAAAATATAACTGTCCGAACCAATAGATAATAAATAGTAATGAGAACCTAACCAATAGATAATCTCTCCAGACAGGAGAGGAATAACAAAACCTGAAAATAATGATGAGGATTTTAAACATTCACTTCACCACTTCTATGCATACTCTTTGAGTTCATGTTGAACTTTTGCTCCACTGCAGTATGAAATGTATCATCTGCAGCTCCACTTTGGCCTGTTACACTCAATTATTTTGAAAGGCTTTCTAAAAAAAATGCAGATAAACTGCATTAAGAAATGGGCAATTCATAGCATAACTTACAAATCCCTCCATAGCTGAAAACATTTTGCCTACTGTGAACGTCACGAGTCTTGAAAGTTCCACACGGAAGTCTATTTTTTTATTCATAAAGAGGAAGATCACATCTTGAAGAAATTATTACAGAAGAAATTTATGATTTGAAGAGAATATAACAATTTGGTCTCTAAGTAATGTTTGCTGCATGTCCAGATTTCTGCATTGTCCTGGAATATAAAGAGATATGTGTGGCTGCCCAATTAAACCTTGAATCCAAAAACTTACTGGAAACAACTAGGTTAAAAAGTCTTCTCTGCCAAAATGTGCATTCAACACTGCATTTTTAACATCATTTGGGAGACATTTACTATTATTATTATTGATATCAATATGTTCAGGCACACAAGCATATTTTTGACTTATATTCACCTATTTTGCCATGCAATAAAAATGTGTTTTTCATGCTTTCACTGAAAAATAAGCCCATTCAGAGTGCTTAATCTATAATGAATTAGTTGTTACCGTTCTTCAGCCCCTGATGAAAGCCTGTAACTGCTGACTGCAAGATGGTTCTGTAAATGCACACGCTACACTGATAAGTGAAAACATATCATTTTTTTCAACGCTTCACAGGGCAATTTTTTCAATACGCTTGGATGTTTGTTCATTCACAAGCATCTCTTCAAAATGGTAGCAAATGAAGTGATGTGATCTCCAAGATATTAGAACTCTGTGTGAGACACAGAAAATTCTTCCTTCTTTTTCACTACATGGGATATTCGTTTATGCAGAGTAATATTGGCATTAAACAGTAGCAGTATGCCAGATGACTAGTGACTATGAACCTGTGAAGGGTGATTTAATCCCTGCTGTCTAATCACTACAGCTTTTGAGAGTGAGTCAACATGTAACACACTAAGGGCAACATCATAATAAGACTGATTATACATAGCCTTTTACACCAGAGGATAAAATAATTTTCAAATGCGACTAGCATTAGATACTACTTCTCTAAGACTTGTTAACACCATCAAAAATATTAAACTTTTATTAAATCTTTCTTCATCTTCCTTCAAGAAGTCATCCCTGTAAGCCATTATATCAAGATTTTTATACACCTAGCAGCCTTTGGCCAACTAACCTTCAAAAGACAAATATTATTTACTTCAAAGTTACTTTTAGTAGAATGCTCACCAGGTTTGTCTGACATGGTTTAAATATAAACCGGTCTTACCTGCTATTCTTCACCTCTGGCAAACCAGCACTTCCACATGACAGCTGGAAAACATTTCTCTATGATCTGTTTTCAGTCATGTAGCCTCTGATTTGGTTTTACTCTCCCTAAATCCAGCTTCCAAAGAGTCAAATCAATCCCCTTCCTCCTCTCTCCCCACATTTGCTGTCTATTCTTACAGTCTAGTGTTTGGCATTTTAATTCTCTTCTGTTTCCTTAGGCTTACCTGGCAGCGAAAATGGAGACAGATTGTCATGCTCGTTTTCTTCCTCTTGGTTCACCACAGGGATATTCCCATTTTCAATATTTTCATGCTTCCCATTCTGAAGCTGTTTGCTTGAGCCATTCGCAGATTGGATTAGTCGCTGACGCTGCACAGGGTCACAGACAAAACATCCATAAGCTTGGAAAGGTTCTTGACTTTGTTCCACTCGTGTTTCACTGCTTGTCCTGCCCCAATCACCTGAGCCTTGGAATTTCTCCACAAAGCCTTTCTTCCAGAGAGTAACAAACACAGCTGTAGGTGACCTACCTATATTTGTGAGGTGAGTATTAAAAATTGATCTCAAAATTACCAATTTGGATATTTCAAGTGATGATTGAGAAAGTTCTCATATCTTTTTCTTTTCACATGCCATTTTAATGAGCTTGGTTATTCTGAAACCCTTCTGACTCAACACGTCCTACCCAGACTAGGAGCTGACCAGCCATAGTATCATAACTGAGCAGTAACACTCAAGATGTTACTATGGTATTAAAGGTGGCCTACAAAGGACTCATTTTCAGAATATTTCAGAATATTTAAGGTTGGAAGGGACCTCTACAGATCATCTAGTCCAACCTTCCTGCTCAAGCAGGCACACCTAGAGCATGTGGCACAGGGTGGCATCCAGGCGGGTTTTGAAGACCTCCAGAGTAGGAGACTCCACAACCTCCCTGGGCAGCCTGTTCCACTGCTCTGTTACCCTAACAGTAAAGAAGTTGCTCCTCACCTGGAGACGGAACTTCTTGTGCTTCAGCTTGTGGCCATTACCCCTCGTCCTATCGCTGGCCACCAGTGAGAACAGCCTGTCCCCTTCCTCCCTGCATTCAGGGACTCATGACCCCAGATCTCTCCTAATGATATCCTACTCTTCTGCCTCCTTCCCATCTCCATTTCCTGTACTAAAGATGCTCATGTGAATCCTACATATCAAAAGAAAGACTAACCCTAGTTCCCTTTGCTTGAGTATACAAATCCCTATGAAATGCATATATCACCCCTACCTCTGACTGCTGCATTTGCAATATATAATAAAATAATGGCAGTGATCAATTTTAAATATCTGCATATATAGCAGTTACTACACTGGAGAATGTGGAATGTAATAATATTATATAAGAATATTATTAAATAATATTATTAAATAATATATTATTATATCTAGTATATTGTTAAATTATTCAATATTATATTATATAATAGATTAAAAAAGAAATATTTGTGGGTTTTTTTTTTTTTTTATGTGAGACAACAGATAGTTGGGAAGTGCTCTCTTTTTAATGACAAATTGTTGCAATTTCTCTAAAGGGTTCTGCCTTGAAAAATAAAGTTACTGCAACAACCACCAAAAAAAAAAAGAGACTAATATTAAATCTGATGATTAAAAATAGAGAAATTATGAATAAAAATAGAGAATACTCATATCTGAATGCTTTGCAAAACCAAAAATATGAGCACAGGACAAGAGAGAAGCAAAATGCTTTAGCTTAGAAGGATTTTTCAGGGTGCATATCTATTAAGAAATGCTTAAGATTTTTTTCTTTGATCAGTGAATTCTCTTCAAAGCTGACGTTTCACAGAAGCAACTGCCACTTTGTGCCTTATCTGATCTTCTCCTGCTCTTGGTCATATTCCACTGAAATGATTTTCTAAAAAGCATTTCACTTTTAAATTGGACATGTGTTACAAAAATATTAGATTGTTGCTTTCTTTCTCAGAGGTATGTACAATCTTGGCAAACAAAAGAATTGTATCATGATATCTACATTCTGGGAACTAGCAAAAGCCTCTGCTTCTGAAGGTCCTGAATTTAATTTATTTGTCAAAGTGAAAACCCTCTTCTCATATTTGTTATTGTAAAGAGCGAAGGATAAAATCCTATATCTTCTTCATAGAATAAAGGTTGGCAAAGATTTCACCCCAAAATCTTTATTTAAGCTAAGGACAATTAAGTTTAGCCAATCCTTTCCGTTGCAGGATGTGAGGAAAAAGAACAAAACAAAAAATAAAGCAACATAAAGTGACAATATATTAATTACTATTTAAATGAAATTGTCCAAATTTCCAACCTTTAAAAAAATGGTTCCATTTTGAGCTGATGACTACAGTGAAGACTAAAAAGACCGGATGTGATGCTGATTGCTGTTCATGTGTTTATCCTTTGTTGTCCTGACTAATTTTAATGACTCAAAGCCGATTCTGCTGCAGATAAAATTCAAAGGTGCAAACATACACACACAAGCAAACAAACATCCTCTTGCATAGAGAGAAGGTCGCAGATCTTTAAGGGATCCCCTTCCTCATGCTCTGCCCACCCTGAAGAGAGGAAGCACCATCCCTTGAGGATCCATTTTCACATCTGCTGTGACAAAGTGGTTAGAGACACACACACACCTACCCCAAGGCTAGAAACATGGGAGAATCCAAACACCAGAGTCACTATGAATACGGACTTTTGGCAAATTCCCTGCTCGTTAGTCATTTATTGCTTTCTTAATGAACGTACCTCATTGATGATGAGGCGGCTTGCCATCCGCATTCTGGTGCGTGGTCCAAACTTGTTTGTAATCATTATCCGTAAGCCAGCTTCGGGAAACCGGAATTTGGGGGGACTGGAGCAGATGATCTCATCCACCATGACCACACTGTTTTTGCCGTACTGCTGCATCCCCTTCACTAATGAGCACAACGGCCAAGGTTAGTTGTGGAACTGATCTTACCATGATCCCCCTCACCCAGAGCCTCTCTCCTCCTCCTCAGATGTGTGTGTGGGTGTCATATTCACCTGAATGCCTCAAGTTACCAATGACTTTCCCGTAATATTTCTGCAGCCTGATGAATCTGTTCCTCTGTGGGGCATCTCATTGAAGTCATGTGCTGAAAGGGGCTTTCACTCCAATGAGGCAACCACCATCAATCCACTCTCCAATGAGCAGGAGTAGTTTTCACCCAGCCACTCATGCTGTAGTACTGGTTTTCTTTGGTTATGCTCCACTATGTTTTTTTTAGACTTTCTCTAAAAGCACCTGCACTGAGGCAGTATAGGCAGCCCCCCTGAGACCTATAAAGCTATCCCGTTGGATCAAGCTACTACTGTGCATCCAAAAGTCCCTAATGTAGTGTTCTCTCACTTTGAAAATCTTCACTTTACTTTCTCAGAATACTAGTAGTATCTGTAACATGACAAGATCTGCAACTATGGAAAACAACAACTGTTCAAAACAAATGTGTGTTACAAATAAGCCTTTGCTAATATGAAGGAACTTGTACCAAGGTGAGAGGTTTGAGGGTTTTTTTTTTTTTTTTTTTTTTCTATCATGCTAAGAAAACAAACAGAGAGACAAAATCATATTGGGAATCAACATAAATACGAGCAAGGACTTCCAAAGCTGAAGAGCATACCAATATTCTCACAAGCGCTACGGACTACACACAGCAAGCAGAGCAAGGCTCAGCAGACAGGAGACATATCCATGTAGTGTTAGAAAGCAGAGCAGGAGATATACATATGACTGTTATAAATATTAATTATTACATGTAATTACATGTAAGGAAACGAAACAACAGAATTCTTTGTTGCTTGTGTTACTGCTTTGCTTAGCTTGGCTTCACCCTCCCGCCCACCTTTTGCAGTAACTTACTTACATTAAGAAGAGGAAGAGAATTTAGGAGGTAGAGGTAAAAGATAATTATTAGTGCATGGTTCCCATCAGGAAGCAAAGGAAATCTAGGGAAACATTCAACTAAAACAAAGGAAT
The DNA here is from genome assembly GCF_003342845.1 of Nothoprocta perdicaria. Taxonomy (NCBI): domain Eukaryota; kingdom Metazoa; phylum Chordata; class Aves; order Tinamiformes; family Tinamidae; genus Nothoprocta; species Nothoprocta perdicaria. Next base: position 1,404,763 of record NW_020454183.1, read on the forward strand.
TAAAATGGACCTGTCCTAAACACACAGAGATCTATATAGCTATCGTTTACATTGTTAAAGTGATGAAATATTTTTCATTTTCAGGAAGACGTCCGGATCCATGCAAGTATGTAAATCACATCATCCAGTAAAGCTTTGCTATCTCAAGCATGTCTTAATATATTTGAAGTTTGAGAAAAATATCCTTTCATCACCATTCAGCAGGAAAACCTGGCGAGACTGAAAATCACCACCACGTTGCTGTATCTTTTACTCTCTTGCATTCAAGCATCTTGTTTTTTTTCCACAAAAATAATTTTTTCAGTGAGTATACTGAGGTCACCCAAGGTGTCATAAAGAGCTCTTTGGTTTCTCAGAGACACATCCCACTCAAAAAGAATCAGCTCTACAGTTTTCCTTTGCAGCCTAATCTCTAATGGAAAGTAGAACTAGTAGTAATTTTCTATTTAGTAAACATAAAGGAGCAATTATCCTCCCACCTCTGACATCCAAAACAAATTAACCTTGCTGAGCAGTGCAGCTGATGATGCAAATGAGGCACACAGCCACTCTGATGACTCTTGCAGCTACAGTGAAGCAGCTTTTCCTGTGAAGGAATACAGAGCCAGGCAGGCTAGCCTAAGAAAACCAGACGCCTTATGTAAGGGGACCCTACCATAGCAGCCTGACATTTGTTTTAGATAGACGAAGAAAATTGAGTGTTTGACAGCAATCCTTGTAAGGAAAAAAAAAATAAGAGATATCCTTGGATTGACAGCATCATCTGGTTAGTTGCTCTCAGAGGAATTTCTCAGTGAAGTCTCCAAACTGCTTCTTTATCTTTTTATCTTACAATAAAAAGCTTCTAAATGACTTTATTTATGAGTCTGGATCAGGCCCACACACATTTACATTGCATTCTATTCAGAAAATCACTTTTGGCTAGAGTTCTTTCACCTATAAGTAATTTGGGTCAATATAATTAAAGCCAATAGCAATAAGCCACAGTGTTTGTTTATAAAAAATAATAGGAATATATACATTTTTAATTATAAGCAGTATTCACAAAAGTAAAATCTTTTGCTTTCACTCTACACATGAGTGTATATTCACTGAAACTATCTCATAGAGAAAAGCTCTCCTTTTACTCTCTGAAATTCCAGTAATGGAAGCTTTTATGTTTTATCATTGGAAGCTCTTGAAAGTAATAAAACTTAAGAAGATCAAAGAGAGTTGTGCAGTGTGTGAACCCCATTTATCTGCACCTTAAGCAACAGATTAACCATCAACAGTAGAAAGAAAGCTCCTCACCCACAGCTGTTGTTCTTTTTGGGGTAAAGCTCTGTCTGGAGAACCACACTATGGTTACACCTGTGCCATGGCAAACCCAAGGGAGGGAATTCCCTGGCTCCTGGAACTTGCTACCTGGTTGGAGGTAAGGCACAGACAAGCTCTAGTTGTCTCACTGCTGCTTGCAGGGCCCCTGTTTCTAAAAGATGCCTCTGAGGAGGGTGGAGCTCAGCTTGTGAAGTTGAGCATCCACAAGCAGAGCAATCTGACTGAAGCTGCAGTCTCACAGCATTTCTACGGCAAACTAGAGATGAAGTCTGCTGTGGATGGTGCCTAGTGGAGATACCATGCTTGTGAGTCCCAGCTTTTGTTATCTTTCTGCCGCTCTTCCTGAAAATTCTGCATATTCTTCACAAGCTTTAAATGATCCTTAGCTTTCCTGAGAAGATTAATAGAAGATGGACAGGCAAACACTCTGTGCTATCACCCCTCCATCGCACAGTGGCTAGGAAGGATGAAGGTCGCATCTTAACATTCAACTTGAGAGGAATTTTAAGATAAATCTAAAAAGAATGACTCTTAAGAATATATGACCTACAAGTATAAGAATGGAGATGACATCGGAACTGCACAAAGGACTCAAAAGTAAAAGCCACCTATATCTGTGTTCTATCATCCATTTCCTTTGCACTGACTGGAATACCAGTGACAACTTCCCTAAGAGATACCCTGTAAATCTCATAGGAATGCAATGCACCCCCGTGTCCAACTAATGGACTTTGCTATATGATAGTCAATGCTAATGAAAATTCACTGTAAAAATAAATGAAAATATTTCAAAGACATTCTATTGATGCTATGATGTTCTAGGAGAAGTATTTTAATATCAGTATTAAAGTGTTGCCTAAATATTACAGCCAATACATGAGTGTCGGTGTGTGCCATCATTATATCAGCCTACAGTAAACTTTGAGGATATTAATGATGAGAAGGGGGATAATACAGAGATAAAAGGAAGCCTACAAAAAAGTACGTTTGCTTATGTTGAACCTGAAGTTGGGTGTCAACTTCTTTGTCCTTATGATAGACATAGACTGCAAAGAACCCACATTTCCTGATTTCATGCATGTATCTAGAAACGTATACTCAGAAATTTAGAAACATGAAGGACAACCTTCCCAGGATCTAAGCTCAATATGATTCCTCCTTGCTCATTGATGCCTATGTCTTTCCCTCAACATTCACATCTCAGTTTCTATATCAGCCATAATCAAATTTTGAAGTGAAGATTACCTTCTTCCTGGCAAAAGAAAAATATTTCTTTCACAGTGTTGTAGCTCATCACTGAACATCAAAGATGAAGCAAAACTGCTGATTTATAAAGCAGGTTGGTTTTCTTTTTCTTTATTATTATTTTTCTTCAGTGGTTTTACTGATGAATTTTAAAGTTAATCCAATATAAATTTCTGATTAAGAATCAATAGTGACAACATTTTCACCAGCACTAGAAGAAAAAGGATATTTTGTGAACTACTCTTTTCCAAAGTCCTGTCTGCTCAGCCTTACCTTTCCATAATAATGGAATGGATGGGTCATCACAACTAGGGGCATAACATTTATTACCATCTTCCAGCTCATTGTTGACTGTGTCACCATTTCTAACATTCTTGCTGTTGATGGTGAAGAAATTTTGTATCCTCACATTGTACCTGAAAGTACAAAGGGAAGGTCTGAAAAGGCTCAAGTATATTGCATCTCTCTTTCAAATTCTCAGACCTCTGAGAACAATTTATGCAGACTAGCACAGTTTAGATACATGTTCTCTGATAGCTAGTAAGTTAAGAGAAAGAAGAAAATCAATAGCAAAACAAAGACTACTACTACTACTACAAAAAAAAAAAAAAAACATTATTTTAATATATTCTGTGGAGAACATTGAGTTCTGGAGGAAATACTGCATGTGGGAATGTGAAGTGCTGCAGGCTTTCCCACTATGCTAAAGAAAACTTACTACAAAGCACACAACACAAACAGTCCTTGAGACAAGTTGTTGCTGTCGTGGTAGTGCAAGAGACACCGCTCCATATTCTGCAAGTTTCATTACATCTGTGGGGTTCTCTTGGAACCAAAGATTTACCTTTGTTTGGTTTCTCAAAAGAATATACACCTAAGAAATTTACCACAAATCTATATAAACAGTTATTAAAAAAAAAAAAAACCAAACCACGATACAAAACTGCTATTCTGTCTGTTTCCTACAATGGGTGTTTGAACATTTCTGGACATATATGGACTGTGCTCTTCTGGTGAAAAGAGGCACTATTGAGCCATAGGGTAGAACCTTGCAGTGCTGTCAATGGGCTCTGCTAAGCCTGATGTGGGAGAAAAGAGGAGACTGAGGTCCCCCAAATGGTAAAAGCATTCAGGCTTTAGCACTTCTCTCCCCACCACAATACAACCTCATAATGCAACTATGGTATCAAGATATGGCCAGAGGAGGAAGTTACCATCAGCTAAGCTTAAGCATACACTTAGAAAATTAGCAAATCCACAGCAGCTTGCCCCTCAGAGAAAGAGGAATAAAATATATTTTACCACCCCATAAGCATGTGCATAGGCAGCTGATGTCTCATAGCTGACAGACTGCGAGCTTAAACTTCAGAGAAGCCAGTGGACTTTTTTACATATATTTGCACAACAGCATTTCCTCTCAATTATCTCTGAAGCCTACGTTACCTCTGAAGGCAATCCAAAGATTTGCTCTCAACTGAGCACATACCTGGAGCAAAACTGATTACGCATGAAAATGCAAGGAATCCTGCACAGCAACAAGACTGGCTGCATTGTCCTTAGGCAGGACCAAGGACAAAAATCACACCACAAAAAAGGACAGCCAATTAGCAGCTAAAGGGCATGGAAAGGGGAAAAGCACTTACTTCATGGTAAGTATGTAGAATGAATACATAATGATGAGTACAAGGCTTTCCCACCTCAAAGAGACAAAAGGAAAACAGTTAAATGGCCATTCCAACAGCTATATCCTTTACAAGTTTTCAGTAAGAATGAGCACTAGACATCTAGTCCAAGTCACATTTGTGCACAAAAGAGTCACATATGGGGGTCTCAGCAGAAAGGAGAAGCAAAGACTTCCAAGTTCCAAGAGATGTACACACAGACCATGTGTACTGCATGGATCCCAGAAACCTGCTGCACAGACTGAAGCCAGAGCTGCCCTCTGAGCATCACATGGGCAGGGTGTACTGGCAGCTCAGAGCTGAGCCACAGGGCGAGCACTGCGAGGGGGCTGCTCTGCAGGATGCATATGACATATTTCTAGGATCCCAGATTTCCCAGAGACACCACCCTCTGGAAAACCAAGCACCCCCACGTACTGTTTTCAACTAGAACATGAACAGTGGAACGTGTTATCTTTTCTGCACATGTGAGAGTCTTTCGGGCCTTAATTACAACCTATGTACTTTGTTAATGTTTCCAAGTTATTAATTTTTCTTTTTGTTTTCATCATAAAATGTTCATCATAAAATATGTAACTAGAGCAAATAAACAATATTTCCTAGAAGTCAACTCCTACTTGTAGGGTACAACAACAAAATCTAGTTACACTGTAACACTATTTACTGATCTCTCAGGGCAAATACAAGGCTGTAGAGAACAACTTACTTAACTTACCATACTATTTTCTCATCATATATGAACTATAAGGAAAAAAAAAAGAAGAAGTCATAAATTGACAGTTTTTCACACCTATCTTCTAATTTGAAAAATGGTCAAATTTATTGAACACCTGTCATATCTAATCAGAAACTACCGGATCCCCACTTTGGCCACTTTGTCCTTTACAGCTCCAAAGCACAAATCTTTCACACAAGGCCCAGATCCTTCTCAGTGATTTTTATCAATGAAAGACAGATAGATGCACGCCCCCCACCACATACACATACTGTGCAACTCTAAAAGATGGTGAAGTTGCATGTATTTAGAAGAGACTTAAGACATAAAGCACTGAATCCTTTCATAGCTAATCTAATTTTAGCAGAGCAGGCAGCTGTTTCACCTCTGCTCTTAGGCCAGCTGCTTATACATGATTTACTCCATCCTAGTTAATTTAATGTAACTGAATGGTCAGCTAGTCTTTCACACTTGTTACAAACCAAACTAAGCATATTCTCCCCCCTCCAAGCCACAACATGCAGTAAATGCATATTCACAGGAATTACTACACTGCCCTACATGAACAGAACATTATATGCGATCTATTTAGTAAAATTTACCCATATGGGCAGGTTGACAAGAATATGTGTAATAAAAATAATATGTAGAAGCAAAAAATAGATACCTTCCCTATTTAAAATAGAGGCAAAACTTTCTAAAATAGAGCTCAAAAACTTTCTGAAATAGAGCTCAAAAACTTTCTGCCACAAGCAGTCCCCCTTGGGTCAAAATTGTGCTGACTGCCCTGTCTACCAATAGCAGAATGTTATAGGCTGTAGATACAAAATATATATGATAGACATATTCCAGCACTGCACAAAGCTTTCTCTTTTGGAGCAGGCTGTGGAGTCATCTTGCTGAGCACTCACTCCTGGATGTCACTAGAACTAGTTATGAAACTTGTTCAGCAACATAAATCAATTGTTTGCAGACTGAACATGCAGAGTCAAGCTACAAAACACACTGATTGGCAAGGGAACTACTTACAACTATAAGTATGATCACAGATAATGTGTAGTACATAGAGTCCCTGAACACAGCCCACCAGGTGAGATTCACCACCTGAAAATAAGCAAACAAAAACCCACAGTTTTAAGACAACAAAGAAAAGAAAGATTCTACAACAAAGGCCTCCATCTTGCAACCACTTAGATGTGTGAGCAGAATCATTACTAGCAGGGATTCTGGAATAAATAGCTGTCCTGGGGAAACAAGAAGACAGTCTGCCAATGTAGAAACAAGACGATGTATCATTCTGTCAGACAATTAATCTGTAATAACCTTTAATAGAAAAATAATATAGAAACTTTCATTAATGAAAGACATTTCTTACTAATGTAATTTTAATTGGCCATAATTTCAATTATAAAGTAGAATTCACTGTTGTGCTGCAAAGCCAGTGCCAGCACAATTCCCACTTCATTGTGGGAATTATGGTATATGTGAAAAAATATGATACGTAGTCTGACCACCAACAGAGGAAATGAAGCAAATCTTACACTTGGGTCCTAGAATGATCATCATTGGGACCAGAAAGGATTAGGAGATGCAGCTGAAAAGTTTTGCAAATTTTTTTCTACATTGGCATTACCTCCACTTTTTATTGTTTTTCCAGTAGTGCTCTATTTTTAGATGTATTTGCACACACAAAACCCATTAACAGAAGCAACTGAACTCCATAAAAAAAGAATGTATCTTACTCACCTGTCCTGCAAATATTCCACAGACACCAATGATGCAGAGAATGTTGAAAACTGCCGAACCAACAATGGTTCCTACTCCTACATCCCCATGAGTGATAAATACACCTGCAGAGGGGGCAAAATATGCATTATCATCTCCATCACTTCATTTTAGGCTATCAGATTACCTACTACTCAACAATAACAAAGATTACTTGAAAGTTTAATCAAAACATGCTTCATAATAAATGCTCATTTCTCCATGGTGTATTTTGTGCTTTTAGGCTAGCTAGTGGCTCCACATTTTCGGCTTAACATCTCTATATGTTTAAGTGGATAAATTTTCTAAAATAGTAAGTCCTGTATTTGACAGCTTAGCTGTTACTGGTGTAGTAACCCATTAGAGTAAACATAAACAACTCTATCCCATTAAGAACATGGAATATAATTCCATACACACAAACGTTTCTTCCAGGCATTTAATATTTGGTGTGCTCTTTTTTTTAGCTCTCACAGTGGTAAGAGATTCTTCCCTCAAAAAGACAGCAGCTGTGTTGCGTGTAATGCGTGCCTTCTGATGCCAGTAAAGAATCAGGTTTTGGATTTATGCAGTTCTAGCACCAGCTTAGCCCTTTCTCTTAGTACAGAACCCGTGGATGCATCATATACTTACTGATATCAAAAGCATATCAGAAAAACAAAAGACACATCTGAAAATAAAATCAAAGGCTCCAAGGGTATCTAAGGTAACTTTCACCACTGAGGCAGGACCAGATATATCTACATCATACTACAGGGCTATCTCTCCTTGTACTTAAAATATTCCAGTAAAGGAGGCTTTAAAGGTTTACATTCACTTTCTTCAAGCTTTCCTTATAAATAATACTTTCTGAGCCTCTTAGCCTTTCTTTCTTCTCTATACTTGCTCTAATTTGTCTGCAACTCTTTTGAAGCACAATACCAAAATTGGATATAATAACCTTAATAGGTCCTAACACAACTGAGTAAAAGAGGATAATTTGAAAACCCCATACTTTACTCAAAAGGCTGCAGTTAATATGTGCCAAAATGAAAGCTATTTGCAACATCCCACCATCCATTTCTGTTTGACTCCCACTTCTTTTAAAATACACTATGGTCCTTTTTGATCTACAGATCTCTAACCATTCTTAACTCTCTATATCTATCTACTTCGTTTTATGCTTACTCTTTGCATTGACCCTGATTAAATTGCAATTTTTTTTATCTTATATTGATCAAGATCTTTCTCCATCCTATTTACCTTCCCAAAAGTTTGAAAGACTGTCAGTCAGAACAGTATCATAAACCTAGCTAAGTTTGACTAAAGAAACACATTTCAAATCTGCTGCTTTCCCCTTTCCTATCAGCGTATTTTGTGCAGACTCCTCCCAGGGAATTCCTGTGTCCTTCTTTCCTGACAGTACAATTGCCATTTAAACACTCTGTGCCAATAATCTTTAGTAGTTCATGGATTCATTCAAGTAATTCTTTAACTAATCTACAGAGAATATCATCATGTCTTTCTGACTTTAGCAGCTCTAGCTTATCTGTACATTATTGAATTTGTTCTTTTCTCATGTTTCCTGTTCTCCTACTTCCTTGTTAAAATTAATTCCCTTTATTTGTGAAAAAAGAAGCTAGAAGCATCATCAGATGCTTCTAATTCTCTCCCAGAGGGCTGCAATAAAACTCAGCTTTCGCTTCTTATGTTCAGAATCAGTCGTTTCTCTCTGCTTTCAGAGGAGACTCACTGTTTCATGAGATGTTTTGAGTAGTTAATTATACCGTGAAACACAGACTGGCTGACAGCTATAATCGCTGATTATAAAGTGACAAAAGAATGGTAGTACTTTTGGATACCTCTGCTTGATCTGCTGCTGATTTTTTAACAGCAGGTCTCATAAAAGCCCGTGTGTGGGCTCCATACCTATAACAGATGCGAACAGCTCTGGAGTGGAGCTTCCTGCAGCCATGAACGTGGCTCCAGCAACATCTTCACTCAGATGTAGTTTCTGAGGGGAAAAAAGAAAAAAAGTATTGATTATTTCAGCAATGTACTCTAATTTACATGGTGCAGTTCTATCGAATCCCTCAGTTCAAAAAAACATTTGCTGCTCATGATGCTGTAAAAGGCTGAACAGTCACTATGATATAGAAATAGATACATAGAATTTTAAGACGCAAATATAGTTTGGGCAAATAAGATGTCTATACCCTAAATCAGTGAGCTGTTAGATAACATTTTCTATTTATTTACAGCTGAATAGCTGATTGTAGCTTAGATGTGTCTGATTAGAGAAAGACATTCCTGTAGACCCTAAAAGCTTGCAAATTCATCTTGAATCATTTTCACAATTTCACTTCAGGAACTCTAAATGCAATCATAAGACTTACTCTTCTTGAGGCTTCTAAAATCTGACAGTAAAAATCAATAGGAGAAAAATGTAACCTCCGTGGATCCATTTTGTAAACAGCAGGCCGGATTCTGACCTCACTAACAACTGCATAAATCAAAAGCGAGTCCACTGACACACACACAAAGTGAGACCAATTAGACATGGAAGCCTGTGTGCTACAGCGGGATCTGTTTTTATTACAGTGCCTCTTGAGCTCTAATAGGATATAGGTCCCTGAGAGCTCTCAGGCCAGCACAAGGCAGTGCAGCTCCACAAGTGGGCTGCGTCAATCTCATATCGCCTGAGGATCTTTCCCTTGAACTATAAAGAAGGTTTTATGGAGGATTTTTTTTTCCTTTTGAGACTCTCTAGACTCATCATTACTATCTCATCTCTCCTTCAAGGGCAGAAAAGTGATTGATAACAAAAGAGCAGTGCAAAAGTAGAGTATTTCTCAGGCAACACGCACCATTTGTGGCTGGTGAACACAGGCATGCTAGAGAACTTGACAAAGCAGAAATGCAAGCCCTTGCTCTACCATGTGATTTACTACCAGTTACAGTGCTGAAGAGGTTAAAAACATTAAGTGTGTTAATGAACTGAATTCTTCTAAGCTGTCTTAAATGTTCAACAGAACACAAGACAGGAGGCAAAGATTTTTTCAAAGATCAACTGCAGTATTTTGGTAAAATTTAAATAGGGTGTATAAGGTGCATGCGTAAAATAGCACATCCTTAAAGGGAAAGAAAATATCCTTATGGAATATTTAGCTGATACTGACTGCCTCCTCCATTTTCTCATTTGTCTTCCTCTTGGTAAGTACAGAACTCTGAATAATGTTAAGAGGAATTCGCCACATATGTTCATGGAAAAATAAAGAGTTTTTTTTAAAACTATCTAAAAGAGATTTTCAGAAACTGTAGATAAGCAGTTTTGCTTAAAAATGAGAGAAATATTTCTACTTTGTCATAAAGAGTCAAATTCTAGTTTTGTATTTAGTACCTGTCTTGCAGTATTTAACCACAGCACTCTCCAACACAAGATTTATATGCCGAGTATGAATTCCACCCTTTTCTGATCAACTAAAGTAGAAACCTGTATGTAATTTTGCAAAGTCTTCTTAGAAATTATGTAAAGGAATTACATTCATTTTGAATAATAAAAGCCTACAGTACTACAAACTACCATGAAATGTCACGGGGCTGATTTAAGAGGGCTTTCCTCATAAAATATCCTATAACTTTAGTTATAATGCTAACAATTTCCTTTCCAAATATTGATATCTTATTATCTCTATGTGGGATTTCAAGTATACTTTGTACTGCTTCTCTGTGCTATACTGCCATCAGTTTTAAAACTCTCCCTGACATCAGCTATGACTGATGGAAGCCAATACTGAGCACATCAGGCAGGGAAACAGCTCTGACATCTCACTAAATTTTTGGATATGTAAATATATTCCTGTTCTGAATCAAGATACGCACTTTTCCCACTCTTCTCACTTTTTATATGGCTGTATAAACAGTCTAATTCCTGTTGCTGATAAATATAGACTGGCAATATAATTTGACGAGCCAACATATTAATTTTTCCATATGTGCCACTTTTTTTCCTCCAAGTTTACAAAATAGAAGTACAATAATAAACCAAATTCACCCATATGTCATAGCCATTCTACCTAGGTGCTTCAGGTATCTAAAAGTGGATTTGGCAAATGTTCTCATTAAATCAGTTTTTCTGAACCTTGAGTGTCATCAAGAGGACCAATGTGCTCACAGCACATCATGAGCATGTGAGCAAAAGGCACAGGTGAGCCGTTTGATGGAAAACCTGATCACAGAATCATTATGGCTGGAAAAGACCTTCAAAGATCATCCATTTGAAAAGGGCTGGAATCACTAAATTCACAGGAAAGAATTCCAAAGATGGCGTAAAATGCGTAGGACCATAACGTATTCTAACCAGCCTTTAAAGGTGAATGAAGTTATTTAACCTACCTCACAAATTTTCTCTAAGGATGGAACAAAGAAGTCATCACACACTATAGCCAAAGCGTAGAACATATAGAGAGCCTGTAAAGAAAATAAAGTCAGGATACTTCAGATATTTCCTCCATATAGAAAGAAAGAGAAAGCAACACTAGATTTTTTTTCTAATAGTTTTCTAATAATGAACAAAGAACATATGGCTTCATTTTTCATCCATTCTGTAAAAAACAAAAAAGCCCCTCTGCTGATCAGTTGAGGGCACAAAAAGAGATCATATGCTACATTAAGTTTAAATTTACCATAGTTTGACTGAATAGAATGCCATAATAGGATTCAAATATAATAATATAACAGGCAGAGTCTTGCTCACTGAAATAGTCATCATTTATATTTTCAGATAGTTATTGGGCCATGTAATTAAATATAAAGCAACACCACATTGATTAAGAATACACAAGAAATAATCACATCTGGGAATCAGCATGCCCGACCTTGGCTCGCCACAGGAGACCTCTCAGGGCTGGTGGCAGTTTCATGTACACATGTGAAAACCCACTGTCTTATGAGCCTTTGTGTTCTGTGCTTCTGTAGTGGGCTTTACTAATCCTGCTGTTCTCAACCCAACAAAACTCCTTTCTACTTTACTTTCCCAGAGCTGAGAATGGAAAACTGGAGCCTGCAGGCCGTAATTATTTCACTTTTTCTACCATAAAATGTAAAACTCCACATGGCATTTTCTGTATTTCTTCAGGGTGTTTTTTGTATTACAATTGCATCTTTGGCATAGAGGTGCAATTGAAACGAAAAAGCATCAAAAGATTGCTCCTCATGCATGCTGTCATCCACGAAGGAATCCCAAACCTTGTATATATAAGTTGAACTGCAAATATATACAAATCGGTGACAGAAATCCTTCTGGTATCCACAGGGACAAGATTTTATCTCCGAGATGATGAATGCATAAGCATTTCAAATCCAGACCGGCAAGGTCATTTTTTATAGAAATGTTACCCTTTGAGCATTTGCACCCATACAGACATACTAAAAATCTGAAATCGAACTATTAGAAACATGCCTGTACAGACACAGTTCTATTTAAGATGAGAAACATCTTACAAGAAAATGCACAGAAAATAAAAAGGAAGCGTGGCAGAGGAAAACTTACAGCCAGGATATGAAGCAGAACCCCTCCTTGCTGCCGTTCTTTATTTGTGAATATGTCTTGAGGAAATTCATTAATTGCTGAAAGAGAAAAAATACATGTTTTTAAATTTCTACAGAATCTATAAATGGCAGACTAAAAAATAAGGTTGTCCCTGTAGAAATATATGATCATATAAGAACATATCTTTCAAACTGGTACATCAGAGAATGCCACACCACACACCATAGCTTCTTTCCTCTCCAAAGAGCAGAGAACTGGTTCTCAGGTGTTATTAATTAGCAGCCTTCCAATGCCTTAGTGATTACTATGAGTTTCATATTCTTTGGTGCCTTAGTTTTATTATCCTCTCCTCTAAATACACTTTGAAGCGATCAGCATGGGGATAAAATTCATCTAGAAATAATATTCCTGGCTATAAGCAGGCCTTGCCCTTGAAGAAAATATGCAATAGTTGTAACTTTCTATCAGGTTTTGAACTGATTTTTTTTTTTATATGGCTCCACAGTTTTGCAAATCACTTCAAAAAGATTAAAGCAATACCAAGGATTTTCTCAGACAGAAAAGTTTTGCAGAGTTCATTTAAAGGACCTGTGTTCCACAAAGACCATGAAAAAAGGATTCCAGATGTGGATACAAAGACAGCACCTAAATCCATTGTGGGGCTGAAAGGTAAGAGATAAAAAACCTACAGGCAGGAACAGAGATCTCCAGTGTGTCAGGGAGGAGCCTGGGAAGTTGAAGGGTGAAAATTATTTCAGTCACTGAAATCCAAAGGGGTTGAAGTTGTGAAATTATTATTTAGGTCTATGTGTTGGTCTCAGCAAACAGATGTACATACAGATTGACAGCAAGATAAATTCCAAAACGTTTGTGAGCTGAACCATGACATACTGAAACTTGGAGGACACAGATGACCGTACAATCATCCTTCTGCTATTCAAGTCTGGCAGGTTAAGAAATACCCAAAACGGCCTAAAGAATAGGATAATATATGATATTTATATTAATTCATTTTTTTATTTCAATTGTCTTCTTTTCTCAATCTCCAGCATAATTCTGAAAACAATAAACGTGAACACAGAAACCAGGAATTAAACATCTGGCTGATGAATTTAGTTAGTGAACTCGAAACACTTTAACGCAGCCTAATTTTCAGGAAGTTTTGCACTATGCGCATTTGAAGATTAAATTTTTCAGAGAGTCTTAAATCTGAGCTACCTATAATGACCAAACACACTTGAAAATTTTGGCAGAAATGAGAAGATAATTTGGGTCTTTGAAATTGAAGTATCTGCAATCTTTTCAATCTCCGAAATTCATATAAATGCAAAAATGCCTTGTCCATTCTCACTCGAACTGCACATATGACTATTGTCATGATTATTATACATAACTATTATGTTTAGCTTGACTCACACTTGAACAGTGACTCTATGCAAAGATGAAGATATTGAGCTCTCTGTCATCACAGTAGTATCCACTACCCCAAAAGGAATTATTCCCGAAGGGAAACATTGGCAGCAGTTTGGGTTTAGAATTTTACATGTAAACCTCATGTGGCTCATCTAAACTCCCTAAATCTTTCAAGCTAATATTTGAAAACTACTGTAGTTAATAGTCTATAAAACATTTATCATAAAACAGAAGTTTAACAAGGGTGACCTACTGCAATGCCTGTACTGCTTTTCACTAGGCTCTAAAAGTCCCGTTCCTAATGTTAAAATTCTCACTAGAATCCATGCTCAGTATGCTGAGCAGAGCTTTCTCACAATCAAGATGCAGCTTTTCTTCCAAGCCTTATCTTTAGACAACGAAAACTACATACAAAATTTTGCTCAGATATTTCTGAATGTGATTTCCTACTCCTAGGAAAACCTTCTACCTTGGTTGTGCCCTGTTCTCACTTGGCAAATTAAAGCTATAGTTTATGTAAACACACAAAACCATCAGGACAACCACAGAGTGATGTTCAACCCCTTACTGAATTGCAGAATATGATCCAAAGGTTTGGAGGGCACATTAGTGCCTGGAGACCAAGTCTAGTTTCAAGAAGGCACATCTGGGTTGTGACAGAACCCCATGGTCATCAAGGCCGTGCAAAGCAGGGACAAGAGCAAAGCTTCCTGACTGCATCTACGCTGTAAACTGATTTGTGGCCTTAAAAAAAAGCCCGAGGAAACAGCATCGCTATATAAATGCAAACTACACAAAAAATAAAACATTTTGTGAGGTTAACAATGACCTGCCTCCTCAAATGGTAAAGGTAACAAGTATCATTAAGTCCAGCACTAGAGAAATCTCTTATCTTCATTTATATGTACTTGCCTACTGATCCAAATAGATTAAAGTACTTCTAAAAGCAAAATAGGAGAAACTGTCTCTTCTCTGTATTTTATTTTACTATTTTTTTTTAGCCACTGATTCCTCAAAAAAAGAGAAAAGGGTAGTGGAAATAAGCACTTCTGGGGGAAAACAGGTTGCCTTGCAGCTTTAAGACACTTAGCATTAAATCAGAGTGAAAAGGACATTCTTACTCTTTTACTGAATTATACTGCAGGATAATCCACCCGCTATTTGTTAAGATGCAGCAATCTGGAATGCTTTTATCATGCGGATATACTTTCCAAGATGTCAAAAGAACCTTATATATGTAACAGCCAAGAAGATTTGCTGAAGAAGAAATATTTTCCTTAGCACTGTAGCCCTATATTTATATTCTGCTGAACAAATACAAACTAGTGTCATTCTCCCCCGTGGCAAGCAGGGAGAAAAACCCTTCTGGAACCATACTGCAGTACTATCAACATGCAAACTTCTAGGCAAGTCTGCTCTCTGCCAAAAGCAAAATTTCCCAGGGGAATTATTCCCTAACAGGAAATAAAACATGGCAAAAAATAATCAGCATCCAATGTGATTTCAAATAAATAAATGTCTGTGAATTATTATTAACTAAATTAATTTTAACTAAAATTATTAACAACTAGAAACATTTAAAACGTTTCTTATCGGAGGAAAAGACCTGGACCTACAGCTGTGGGCAATCTACATAACATGGTTGTTCCTACATCACTGGCTAAAATACCATGCCTAGCACAGCTGCATATGGAAAATGCATTTGTGGCATGACTTTTTACATCATGTTGATCACCTGTCCTCTGTCTCCTCCATTCAAACTACTGTGAGAATACATGGATTTCAGCAGCACACCAGGAGAAGAGAGACCAGAGCCTGGGCCTCAAATTCTAGCAAGGGTAATGGGGTCACATTATATATATATACACACATATATATATGTGTGTGTGTGTATATATATGTGTGTATATATATATATGCCTATCCAGGGGGCACATAATTCCCCTCCTTGCAGGTGCCCATGCCAGGGACACCCTCACTGCCACCATGGAGCACAAAGACCTTGTCCCTGTCCCATGACCTGACAGAAGGGATGTGTCATCAGGAGAGCGGTTACCTACCTGGTAGTCTCATTTAGTTGGTTATAAACTACTTCACAGTAAAACATTACAAAAGGTTAACTCAGTGTAAGTTAAAGTTGTAAGAAATATGAATAAAAATTAGAAACATTAGATTCTAATAGAGATTTACTTATTCCAAGGTAATATTAAATAGGATATCAGAAGACCAGCAATTGTCAGGAATAAAAGACAGAAACAGAAGTGAGAAATGAGCTAGGACTTTGGTTCATCAAATTAAAACAAGCCAGCTTCACTGGCAAACCAACTGGCTTCACACATGGCAAAGCAACAAAGTAACTACTCATAATAAATATTTACTTGCCTCACATAGATAATTTTATGTGAATTAACATTAAGACAGCTTTTCACAAACATGATGCTCCTCTCTGCACAGTGCTCGCACCATGTTTGCATCTACAGATAGCATGAAACCGTCTTTCCATGTCAGGGAAATGTAACAGGTTTGTGGACTTTGGTAAAATTAATTTCCTCTTTAATAAAATGGCTAATTAGCAGTTCCAAGGTAAGATTTTTCAGTATGAACATTTACTCTTTTGTGGTTTATTATCTGGATAATCATGTATATGGTATAATGGTCACCTATAAATTCTGTATGCCTTATCTACAGGCGCTGTTCTTTGTGCACTGTGTTTTGGGGACTTGAAACCAAGTTTGCTTCTCCCGCCTATTGCTGTGAGACTCTGGTTGCTCAACAAGAGCCTCCTTGGGTTCTCTTTGCTCCTCGCTCAGGCCTGGGAATCAACACCACCGAGCGCAGGGGCTGGTGGACACCCTGCTGGGTATGAGGCCAGGGAAGCTGCCAGTACCATGCGGCTCGCGAGGGTGTTGGGTGTTGGGTCGTGGGTGCAGGAGGGCACAGAGCTCGGCCTTCCAGGGGTGAGAAAACACCGAGGCGGCAGCCCGAGCGGAGCTACAGCTCCTGGGTGTGCACTGAACAGAGGCAGAACAGATGGGACCCAGAGATGAAGTGGAGAACAGCACATCTAATGGGGCTAAGCTTTGCCATAAAATGGAGGAGAACACACACCAGTCATCTTAAAACCAGCTAGAAATACAGAAGTATTTACCCTGCTGGTACTGTTGCAAGGCCATGGTCACTGCAGTACAGATCTACTACGATCCACATGACAGCAGCCTCGTCCATACTGGAAATGCTTGTCCCCTGCAGCTTGTCCCCTCTCCCCAGTGCCAGGAACCAAGGCAGCTGATCTAGCTGGGACCTGGCAGAGCCATTCCGGGGACACCACCTCTATATGTCTGAGCTATGGCATTACTAAAAAAAAATTCCTTGATCGTGCCAAGAAGGGTTGATTCACCTTTGAAATAAAGCTCCGTCTGAGCCGCCCATGACAAAAATAACCACAGAGCATCCCTAGCACGGCCCAGTGCAGAACATAAAAGCAGTTGCGCAGCTTAAGCCCTCTGCATGGCTTTGGAGTGAAAATTTGGCAGCCAGCCGCCAGGGTGAACCCAGCCAGGCTCCTGACACCTGCCTGTGCTGAGGCTGCTACCAGATTACTCGTGGATACCACGCGAGCATTGCTCCCAAATGCCCCGTCCATCCCGCAGCGGGCAGCCTGCCAGAGAAATAAGTTTCGAAATCTCCTAAGCCTGAGGAGAACATCTCAACAACCACGTGGATCCGTGGTTTTATAACCTGCCTCGGCACGTGATTTCTTCACCTTAGCACCAGATGAGTCACTCGCAGAGGCAAGAAGCACCCTGACTCTTAATAGCTCCTAAGCATTCAAGCCTGTTATGGGGCCTTAATTTCTCCTTAGCGGGAGGAGGGAGCTGGAGCTGCTCGAGGGGACACTCTTGATTCCAATTCTTCCTTTGCAGGAAGGGAGTTAGGCAAACTGCATAGAGAGAAGTGTTTCCACAGCTTGAGCTATCCCTGGAGCTGCCCAAGGCAGAGGTATGAGATGGAGGAAGAAGAGGATGGAAGAATTAAATGCTTCCACCTTTACTCAGTATTTCAAATTCGGGCCATTTGCTGAAGTACTGCAAGCAGCTCCAGGCAACTCTGCCCTCAGTGCAGTACTTGTGCTTGTGTGTTACCTCCTCCTCACGTTTGCAGGTCCACGTCAGGCACATGCATGCATCCTTACCTGGCATTAGCTGTGAAACATCAACAGCTTGTGCCCCAAGAAGAGAACTTTCAAACAAATCCCTCACTAATTTATAACTCTGCACTGATAAGAACTGTTAGAAGATTGGAGTAAAAAACAGGAAATTATTTGCATCAGTTCCACCCCTCCAAATGCAGGGGTCTTATTGAGCTGAGTAGCAGTGAACGGGATAAACAGGAATTAGAATCACTCTTGCTTTCAAAACACTTGTGGATTTGACTCGGGCTGCTTCTCAAAATTAGTTTGCTCCAAAGATTTTGAGAGAAAGGTCAGTCATCTCTAAGGCCTCCTAAGCACTGATTGGGGTAACTTGCTCCAGGTCTCTGCTAACACTCCCATCTGAAGGTCACTCCTGCCCCCTTTTCCACACCAGCTCTGAGGTGGTGAGCTCAGTACTGCCCAAGGGATATTAGGGAATTTGGGGAAATGGAAAAATATGCTATATACAGTATTGTAGAGCCTGTGAATTTTCAGTATTGTGAGTGCAACTGTAACATTTATAAAAAAAAAAATGTAAGAATGCTTTTTGCAGGGGTGCTTTTGCTCAGAGAAAAGTATCAACTTTTTTTTATTTATGCATTTTGGGGTTAACACTGGAAGCAAGATCAGCCAGAAGATCCTATCATCATCACACAGAAACTAACTTTCTTCTGTGTAAAGTGTGTCATACAAAGTCCTCTCCTTAGCACCACATCCCAAATCAGATCAAATATATTTTGCCACAAGAAATCACAAACATCCTATAGTACTGTAAAAGCCTTTTTTTTTCTGATTTGTAAGAACTCTAATTCATGATAAGCATCATACCAAGCCATAAATTTTAAAATGACTCCACAACCTTACACCCAGACCCTGGACTATCAGTGGAGAAAGAAATGCTATATTCAGCAATTGCTGTATATTATATATATATATATATACACACATATATGATATATGAAAGCTGGTAACTTAAAAGCCTCACAACATTTTCTGCCTCAAAAAAAAAAAAAAAAAAAAAAATACCACTGGTAATCTTGGCTGCCATCTGGGAGAATAAGAATTACCAAGCTTTAAGCTCCCATTCCCATTAGACAGCTGTTTTTACTTTTCCGTACCAAGATGACATGTGGATTTTCCCCTCAAATACTCAGTTCAGCTTCTGCTGGACATTAACCTGGGCACCTCTGCTTGAGCAAATCAGGAGGGGGCATTTCACAGAAATGCACACCTTTGCTAGCAAAATTTTGCAAGGAAATTCCTTTTCAGATAACTCTTTAATAAAAGTTTTTTATGGATTACACCACCTGGACAGCAACAGAGCATCCAAATTAAGTGAAATAAAATGACATAAAACACACCCTGACTTCTCTGAGGGATATTTTTGGATAATCAGTGTAATGCTGGTCAAAGCCAAAGATCAAGCTTTCTCTCTGCAGAAGAGGGCCATATGGCAGGAGGCACAGCAAGCGTCCTCTCCACAGCCTGCACCTCACAAAGGGAGAAATTACGAGCAAATTTAATCTCTGTAATATATTAATTCAATTTGCATTGGTCAATCAAAAGAAGGTTGCCAAATACTATTATCTGTGCCACGGTAAGTGGCAGCTTACGAAGCAAATGACTGATTCAATTCTAAACTATTAAATATATGCATTGTAAAAGGATGGTGTATTTATGAAATAGTCTTCAAAAATTCCCTTCAAAACACCTTAAAACCTGGATTACATTGAATTTCTTTCTTTTTTCAAAAAAGAAAACCGTTTGCACTCATTAAGGCAATGTTAGCAACTAAGTAAAAATATATTAACAAATACCTGCCAGCAAAAGGAAAGTGAAAATTAACAACGTAATCTCAGCTCTTAATGTAGAGAGGCAGCAACGACGTATGGATACACAAGTACTGCAGCATGAGGATGCATCAGTATATAGGAATGAAGCATTTCATGTGTACTGAGCCAGGTATTAATAGTTTTAACGTCCTCAAGATAATCCTAAGAGGACCCCAAGGTTTAGGATCATTATTTTTCCTTCTCCCTGGTTTCCTGCTGACTTCCTCTCTAGAATCTCTCTTTAAAGAGCTAAAGACTATTTGGAGCCTGATTTGTTTTCTCTCCTTTCTGGGAAGAAACAGGCACCTCAAAGACTGTTTGCTATTATAGAGAGCTGATGTCTCCATATAGCTTGATCCCATTTCACTACTGCAAAGTTTCAGGTCCACCAAAGATAATTGGAACCTGTCTGGAACCCCTCTACCATGATTGGTGATTTCAGCACAGCTATTGAACAGTGAGACTCACTGAAATCAGCTGAGAATGAGGACATTTCCAAATCTATGCTTACCAAACCTGAAATCATCTACATCTGGTTTTACTGCAGTCTAAGTACTCCCTACACTAAAAGATTTCAGTGCAGTGTAGTACCCTAAAACTGCCTGTGCTTGACAGCTACCTAGCATTTATGTGAAATAAGTTGTTGATGTCACTGACTGATCAGAGCTTCTGGACTCAGCTATCTTAAATGGTCACCGTACTGGCTTGCTGCACAGCACATATTCTTCAGATCTGTGCCTCAGGACAGCGATCCCTTACCATTCCTCTCTTCCCCATTCCTTTTATTGCACGTTTTACTTTCCTAAGCCAGGCTACTAAAACCTTTCCACCATATTTCCTTTTTTTTCCCCTCCATGGGACCATATCCCTGCACACAGTGTCCCTGCACACTGTCTCAACTCTGTATACGGCCCTCTGAGCCAGCACAGCCAAAGCAGCTCAGGTATCAGCAGAGTCAGGCCTAGCTGGGGCTTCTTTGTCCATGTCAAGTCCTAGTGTGGAAGAAATTATGTCCCTCCGTTATTGTGGAGTAGTGTGAACAACCTTAAATTGTACTAGCTCATGACTGCTCCGGGTATTAACTAGGACATCTACGATCAGTAACTTCTAGTATTTTCTTCATAGAGTTTCCCTCTTGTTTCTCACCGAGTCCTACACGTTCCATTTCCACTCTTCCCTTCAGCATCCCTCATTTTTTCTTCCCTGAAAGCTGATGGTTTCTGTTTTCAACCATTTCTTCTCTCACTTGAGGAGGGGAGGCTCCCTGGCTAAGGGGTTTGGGGCTCACCTGCGCTATGTTCCTTTCAAACAGAGGGGGGAAGCCATAGCTCTGACAAGACCTTTGACATGAGGAAAAAGGCTTTTGAGGAAGACATGAAGACTGGGTTCACTGTCAATACTGTGGAACACATAAGAAAGGACTGCAGGAACACTAGTTTATTAAAAGGTCAGAAAATCTTGTATCCCAGCAGAATCATTCCCTGTGTTTTCACAGACAAACCTTGCAGCTGGAAATACTTGTTTCTATGAGTGACTTGTACAATCATCTCAAGCTCAGTGAGGTCTACTGGGGCTTTTTGCTACCAGTTCTACTTTCAATTCTCTTCCAGAACTGAAGGATGGCAAAGGTTACGCTAGTTGCTCAGTTTATCCATTTATAAACTCCCCCTGCTCACCTCTGCAAGGCAAAGCCAGCCATCTGCTGCCAGGGACGGGCTGTGACGTCTCCAAAGTCAATGACGTCTGCGGGGGGATTTCACCAAAAATCTAGCAGTAAGTGCCATGGCTGGGGGCCTGACAGGCAGGGTTCAATAACAAACTTTGCCATTCAGCTAGGGATGTCACAGCACTAACTGAAAGGTAATGAAATTAAAATATAATTTTAGAACTCCCACAGACTAGAAACTCTCTTTGAAATCACACTTCGCATGGCATGAGAGAAGGTTTACAGAAAATGGGTTACAACTCCATAATTTTTTTACTTAATATAATTTATGGCTGCTTTAATAGATGCCAGTGCTCATTATGTCTAAAGAACCACAAATAGCTTGACAATCCCAGGAGACCACCACTACCTACCCCAAAATGACTCTTCCAGCAAGTGTGCAAGGAACAGCCATCCCAGAAGCTGATGTAGAGAGAGGTTTCCCAAGACTACAGATTTTCACAGCTGGCAAAACCTCTTTTCAGTGCTGTCTGAACATGTAAATAAGATGGCCCAGTCAAGTAAGTCTGGCACAAAGTTGCTCTCCTTCCTCTTGGAACATTTGAGGACTTCTCTTCACCAGATGTCACCCATTTTGAAACTGGGATTGCATTCATTATTTCACTGATTTCACTCAAAAATGAGATCAAAACTGCCCTTCGCAGACAAAAAGAAAACACTTACTACCTGTGACAAGTCTAATACGAAAGATGATTGTATTTATTAATGGATGTATATAGAGAGATAGATAGATGGAGTAGAGGAAAATAACAATTTCCTTAGAAAATACAACTCCTGCTGTTTAATAAACATTAAATCTACTTTCAAATTGACTATAAAACTATTTTTCATATGATCAAGTTCTTTCTTCCCAGACTTTTTGAGGGAATAAAACAGGGTATAAATGCCTCCTTATACCTGCTGGAGAGAAACCTCAAATAATACAGTGCTGAGGCTATTTCCTGCTTGGCATATCTTCGGTAGACCTATTCAAAGTGCAGAATGACTGGCAAAAATTGACTCAATTTGCCAACCACAGATTAATTTTGAACTGCTCACAGTTAGAAAAGCTACCAAGTCACTTGCAAACTGAACGAACTGCATGTAGAAAACACTGTGAAATAATAGGCAACTCCACGAGCTCTTTAGCCAGAGCTGGCTTTGCCCACAGGGCACTTTGATTGCAATGGTGCTCCTGTGCCCCCAGCACAACTAATGCACAACAACAGGCTTCTGAATCCCTTCTCCTTCAGCAAAGCTGCAGTATGGCTTATTGCAAAGCAGCTGTATTGCTTTGAAATCTTTCTTTCTCACATCTTTCTTTTTGCACAAATGCCGAACGGAGAAATAAACAAAATATACAATTTTAAAAATAGATTTTATAGTTTCTCTGAAACCAATTTCAAGTTAGAGTTTTAAGGACAAAGAATAACTGTGTTATAGTCCATGCTTAAACAGCTTGAAAGCTGTAGGTGATACCTTCAGCAAGGCTAATATTAAGTTAAAAATTAACTGGCTTTTAAGAATCACAAGGTCCTGAAGGAGCATCAGACTTAAAATTAGGCTTATAGTAACCAAAAATGGAAAGATATAAAACAAAGACAGGTATAGGCTTGGCTTGAAGCATCTTTTTTTTTTTCCCCCCCCTGTATTTAGAAGAAAAATACAGGAAAGCAGCAGTAAAAAGATCTACTCAAACATTTTTTCCACCTCCTGCCAGTTCAGAATTGTTTCCAACAGGTCATTTTCTTGTATTTTGTCCAAGGAGTCTATCAGTTAATAAAAAGCAGGTAAAATACATAAACATGATAGGAAGATGCTGGAGGAACCCCTCTGCAGCTGCCGTGTAGGCAGCTTTCCGAAGCCACAATGCCCCAAAGGGCGCCCCGTGCAGACAAGCCCCGACTTCCAGGGAACTCCCCTTGCCAGGGGCACTGTGCCCCACTCTTGCAAAACCCCTGCTGTTTATGCCATGGGCATAGTTCAGCTCATTGATCCTATACATTTTGCTTTCAATCTAGAAGGAAGCAGAATTCAAATTACCAGTATTAAGTAGTCAAAAAAAAAAAAAAAAAAAAAAGGCAAAAAACAGAGTGTCAGAAAACACTAGATCTATATAGAAATAGTGTTTTGGTGTCCAATAATTAGAGTAATGTTTTGTTCCCTGCCATGTACCCCTTGGTGCTTTCAGAAACCTCATTTTCTCATACGGGCAAGCAGAAGCACCACATGCTCTCCCTGTGAGCCGTGCTCATGTGGTTTAGCCAGTTCTTGTTATTTTTTTGAGCCTATGTGGGATTTGTTTTTAATTCTTCCTGAAGCCAAGCGCCTGGGATCATGCAGTTATGTCAAAATCTCATCTCTCACTTACAAACAACAAAATCTGTTCCCAGTTTCTGCATTTGTAGTAAAGGGACCAAGGCCCAAAATCAGAAATTAAAACCCAATAGGATGACCAAAGAAAAGAGAACTCCAGACTTCTTATTTCCTTTCCAAACATTATAGTTTTGCAGGGCCTGGTCTATGCTTTCTGAACATGCAGAATTTGTGCAATTATTCTTATGATTTAGCTCAGCAAAGTTACAAGCAATATTTCTTCATACAGTTTCTGCCTGATGATGTAAAATGACGCCAATATATTTCTTATACAACAGGCTAAATTATACTTACCTTTTCCACACCAATAATCCCATCTAAAGCAATCAAGATTTAACCCTCCGGTTGCTATGCCATAATTCATTTGCTCAATAAATACATTTTTCAAACAGCTGATCTGCACATTTCCATGCTATTTTTCCCCAAGAGATATTCCTTGGGGCATTCTCTGCTTGCTCTGGAAATTCAATAAGGAGCTGCAAGCACTGTTGGAGAACTTCAAAAATTATCCCTTTTCGGTCCCAGCCTCTACTATGTACTTCAACAACCTCCTTTTTGACCTGCTCTTTCATATAAAATATGAGAAGCAGGAAACAGCGTCTTAAAAGATTGAGACATCCACAGATTTAGCAGCAAGCTTAATGCTAAGATTTTTATTCATTTGAAGGAGAAGTGTTTTTTTTTTTTTTAAATGCATGGCAATCATTCCAGAATTGAAATAATCTTAATCCAGAATAAAGTCATAAAAGAAGAAAATCACAAAAGGTAAAAGTATAAACATTGCAATATTTTCACAATCCCAATTTACAGTCCTTCACACTAAGAAAAACATTTTTGCCCATCTGAAATCCTATTCAGTGATTGCTTAATATCTGCAAGTGAATACTGCAATAAAGCTCACCAATTCATATAGGAGAAAGACATAATCCTTGCTTTGAGCAACGCAGACACTAAAATCTGCACAACAAGAAAGGACACAAGAACAAGAGAAAAAAAATAACAAAAGCAAAAGAGAAGAAACACAAAGTAAATCAGTTCAGCAAAGTCACAGCCCACTCATAAAAGATCATCCCAGAACGGGGTTGACTTTGGAAGGTAAGTGTAGAGGAACTGACAGTTTAACATGATACATCCTCTATAATACAGATAGCTACAAACTGTATGGAAAATCGTTAGCAGAAGCTTCAGCCTGTAAGATACAACTGGAGCTGGAAGTCTGGATTACATTAATTGTAGATGGAGCTTCTGCTTCACTGCTGCTAGGACCGAAGCTTGTTCAGTTACAGGTATTTCTCCACTACTACATGTATCTACACAAGATACTACATATCACTCAGGTATTTCTCCATTATTACAAAAATACTCCAGTTTTACACTTGGACTGCTGCTTTCTAAGAAAAAACATCATGTTCTCACAGTGCCACGTGAATGTTCACTGTGCCTGAATGGTCAAAGCGCAGCCCCTCTTACCCCAGCATGGCCATAGCCACTGCTAGAAAGGTGAAGGCGGGTAGCAGGCAAATTTATTTGCTTTGAGGTACAGGAGAGAAGGACACAAGTACCCTCACCTGAAGCCTCAGAAGGAGGAGGCTCATGAGAAACCATCCCTATCTATAAATACCACCAAGGTAACTACAGAAAGGATGACAGGGAATTCTACAAAATCTGAGACCATGGTAGGAAAAAAAATGCTTAAAAGCTAAGGAAGGAAAAAAATAAGCAAACAAACAAAAAACACAGATAAATACATGCATGGAGCTTTTACCAAGAGGGCAATTAGTAAAATTAAATATTCATCTAAGCATAACAAACAGTGACAGATATTCCAGACAGTTACATTAGAAAGTGCTTTCTAAGGCAAATTTAGGGGGGCAAAAAAAAAAAAAAAAAACATGTAGGAGTGCTACATAAATTAGCCTAGATAAGAATCACACCAAGATGGTATCCTGGAAAACATATGTAGATGGAAATACCTTATTCAAGAGCTCTTTTTTAAGACTGGTCCAAATAAAGCAAGACTCCGTGTTACCCACATGATACTTTACAGAGCCACTCTCTGCAGCAGGAACTTGTTACTGAACACGCAGAATGTTGCTTATGTCCATAGGGGACTAATAAATACTGCATTACTCTTTTTTCTTAAAATAAGTTCCTGCCATCTTTGTCACATTGCATCAGGTGATTCAGAAGTGATTTTTTTTCTTTCATACCCCTCATTTACATGAATCCAAGATGAAAACTCATTATTCTTTTATATATGAGTGTGTCTGTGTTAGAAACGTGTGTGTGTTTGTCTATACATGCATGTATAATTGCTTCAAATTGTAAAGTGAAAAAACCTGCCAAGAAGAATGAAGGTGGCTGCTTGTGTTCCTGCCACAGACCACAAAACAGGCAGAATCACCATAATGATGAAATCTGATTAAACAAAACAGAAAAATAAATAAATAAATAAATAGATAAATAAATAAATAAATAAATAAATAAATAGGCTGTGGGAGAAGTGTTCTGAAAGACCAGCACGGCCACAAAAACAGGGAATGGAGACAACGACAGCGAGTACTCGGAGGCAAGAGCAGATGTACATGGGGCAGAGCAGTAGCTGCGGCCTCACACCGGTACTGCTACCGCATCTGTCCATATCTCAGCTGTCCACAGTCACACCTAAATATGCCAAAAGTTATTTTATGCCAGCATGGATTACTAACCCTATTAACTAACTGTGTCAGGTAGCAGCACTCTCTTCCACGGTTCGAAAGGAGCCTAAGTGCATGGAAAGGCCTCACGCTGGGAGCACCAATCAAAGAACACAGTGAGGCCTGAGCCAGCCCAAGGGCTGCACTAACTTCACTGCAGGAATTTGCAAACCAGGTGCAAACAGCAGAGGATGTGACCAGAGGAGTTGTTATTCTTGCTTCTTCTCATTTTTCAACTCTTATTCTGGGAAAATCTTTTTTGTATTGCTTTGTGATCATAAAGCACCAGACGTAAAACACCACGTGTGTCTTGTGCAAGGCCTATTCTCCCTTAATAATGCACTTTCTACAGTCCTTAATTTGAGCACAGCAATGTTTCAGTTGAGGCCGACAAGCCTGCCAGAAAGCACTAGTCAGGCCTACACAAGCACATCTCATGAGGCACTAACACAGTCCTTCTGCAGCCATTCAATCACTGGGCAAAGCTCTTATTTTCCAGAGCAGTTGCTCTCCTCTATGTTAAACTTGAAGGATGTATCTTGGATTAGTTAATTTTGCAGTGAGGAGGCACGCTAAAAGAAAAAACATTATTTTCCCACTTTCATATTATAGATAAAGCCAAAACTGGGAATGTTACATGGCAGGTTGATTCCTTGTAGTTCTTCCGTCCACCAGACAAACCCCTTCCCCGTTCTCCCTGTGGAAGTGCATATTGTGGTTTAACACAGGAGTGGGTGAATGACCACGTAACAGCTTGGTTTTTTCAGTTTATAGTTTTGGTATTTTTTCCTTAAATTAAACAGTTGGAGATTCTGAAATGTGTCTGCAGATGAATCAACAGCTTAAATGGTTCAGTGAGCAAAATAATTGTATGGATTTTGGGTTTTTTTTTTTTTGTCAACATGGGGATTTCAACATATTTGCATTTGGCAGACATAACAAATTCCAGTAAAATTCATTTCTGTTAAGTCTGTTTTCTTTAACTCTCTTTTCTTAACCATATTTCTGCTGAAAGGCTAGAAACTGAGAACAAGAAGCACAGCTCCACAGAAGTCGATGGCGCTTTACTGATTTACATTAGCTTGAGCCTCCAGCTCATAAATGTTGCTTTCAATAGAAAGGTTCAGAGGCATAAGCAGCATTTACACTGTTAAGGGCACAGTGTTAAGAGTGAATTTAGAACTGGATAACAAAAAGAACAAACAAGACAGAAAAGGTACAGATGGGGCCTTGCAATAATGGCACAAAGTGTGTATGCAGGATCATAACAAGTACTAATTAATACCAGTTCTACTTCAGTCATACTTTTTCTGTGTTTGGAGTCAGGATAATATTTAAGGACCCTGAAGAAGCACCTGTGATGATGTTATCCTTTAAAAAAGTCACCATACAGGGATATATTTTGCTTTGAGGTTCACTTGATTGTGGCCAGTTCAAGTTGGAGCAAAGTGAGACACCCAGGAATACATTCCGCTAGACCACAGTAATACTTAAACTGAGAAAATGTAAGATATTATTTGTGGTAGGTTAAAAAAAAAAAATACATATTAAGAAGCAATCAATGGCACTAATGTCTACTTAGGGCAGATTCACGTTAATAGGAGCCCAGTTCACGTGGGCGCTGTAAGAACAGCCCAGGCCAAATGAAGTGGAGCAGGTACTGGGCAGAACCACCGGCCGCTGCCCCTACATGAGCAATGGGACATCTGTGCCCAGTTTGTAAACCGGGCATTGTAGCCTCTATACAGCACTCGCTGTATGGAGGACCAGTAAATCCTTATATTCGTTATCTTAATTATTTAGGCATTCTCTTAAAATTTGATAACAAACAGCCACCAAACCTAGGACAAGTTCCTTGCAGAAAGCAGTGTGAATTATTACAAGAACATGCAGCTAACAGCATCTTAATCAGAAAGTAATGAATTAAGTTAAAACACTGCTTTAATGATATCTTAAACAACAAAAAAAGCTTTTTTATACTGTAGCTTATTGTTGTACATATGGCTACAGTAACATATCCAATGGTATGATATTATAAAACATTTGTTTATTCATCAGAAAATATGGAACTTTTGTTCTTGAGAACAAATTTTTTTTCCCCAAAGATTTTTTCCCCAAGACTTCCACTGCACACATTTTAGATCCAAGAAAAAAGATAAATCAGAAATAACAAGAACAGAACTCAAAAAGAGAGCTGGCTTTCACATCTGTCAAAAATAATCCAAATTAATTAAGACTATTAACTGTTTAAAGAAATTTGAGTTTCATTTTATCTTTGCGTCACAGCTCTATGATATCCGTCTGTTTAGACAGCTGGGGAGTATGCTGGATAATTAACTGCCTTAGTCTGAAATTATTTTATTGATAATAACTGCATCTTAGAAGTTCTTTTATCAAAGTCGGAAAGGAACCCTGACAATGCAATGTGAAGAGGATACCAGAATTAACAAAAATATTTAAGACAGTTAGAAAACCTCATTTGCTCCTTAAGGCAGCGAGAAGAGTGGCAGAGTATTGGAGACCTTCAACCACCACAGTGACCGACACAGCCACAGCCCAAGCTGAGGTCCTCTCTTTCTGAAGAGAAGCTGTGACAATTACAAATGGGACGGCAAAAACTCATTATTTTGGGAAATATCTGCCATCAGGAGCTCAGAGGACCTCAGAGAAATGGGGTTCCATGCTGGAAGTGGCCGCCTTGGTTTCTGGATGAGGAACAACAAGTCTGAGACTGCGCTGGGAGTGGCGGAAACAAGGAAATGGCGGATCCTGACACAGGGCAAAAATGGCCGGTCCGAGCAAACAGCAGCCATGTTTGCAACGAGAGTGCGCTGTGGTCAAGGAGGAGCGATGGGGTAACTGTGCACAGGGCTCCTCTGCCACCAGCCTCAGCAGAAGGAATGTCGCCCGACCCAGAGCAGCATGTGCTGCTTCCAGCGAAGGTCCTGTCACAGCTGTGCCCGAGGGCAGGAGGTGGCAACAAGCCGGGCAGGGGGTGGTAGCTGTCAAAATTAACCTTTCCAGAGGGAACACTGTACCCATGAATAAGAACTGGCATGAACAGCGGCAGGATGAGCGGAATATTTTCCTTCCAATAAATGCAGTCACATAAAGGCAGCAGAGCATTTGAATAGTCTTCAGTAAATAAAGCACATCTAAAAGCAGTGACGGCAATGACACTGTGGGAAATCTAGGTATAGAATACAAAATAACACTAATGTCTATGAGAAAAATAACACACACATATATATTCACACACGCAGGGATTATTATAGGGAATTCATTCTTTTTAGCAGACAAAGATCTTTCAAGAAAGGCTCTACATAACGGTAAAATTAATTCTCCCTCAAAAAAAAGTATGAGGAAACCTTGCCAGTCTTCCCAATAAACCAGCAGGGAGAAGTTGGAGCTACAGCTTAGCCATCTGCGGTGTTGCAGGGGTAAGAGACCGACTGCTGGAAGGAGCTGTTTGCAGGAGACAGACGCCACAAAGCTGGCCTATTGCTTGGTTTGAAAACCAACTGCACCATCAATAATCTATTAAACACTTTCATACTGATGTCTAAAAACAGGGAGTTCTGCTGTTTAATATATAGAATACAACATGCAAAACCTCACTGTACATAGTGCTAAACCTAGACCTAATAGTTTGCAGCATATTCCAAGGAATTAATAAAGGAAATAGGACAGGACTCAATGAGGCTGCAGATACACTATCTTTGAAAGTCACAACATTTTCTTTCCCATTCTGTTCCTTTAACAGCACTAGTTGGCCGTTCCAAGCTTGCGACCAAGCAGGAGCTCTTCCAGCTGTTGACTAAAACAAACACTCTTCTGAAGGAAGGCTCTTAATAAAACAATTGTTTAACCGCAACGTTTGCTAGAAATTTATCTGAAGGGAATAGTTCTTGAGCTCTCCCATTGAGATCACCCACCTGTTTACAACTAGAATTAGAAGACTAACAAACCATGCAGAGGCCATCAAAAAAACAGTAGCACAAATCATGTCACAAATGCAGCAGCACTTTTTTCTCACTATGCATTGCAGATAGGAGGAATTTTCTGTCTTTCTTAAAGGACTATCTAAATCCTAGAGTCATTTATGTTACTGAGATCATTTTCCTAAGCAGACCACCCTTCAAGAGAGATAAATTGTAAAACAGAATAGAACTGTAAAATAAAATAGAATCTGTTTGTAAACTACATTGTTGTACTGTTCATGAAAGTGAGATTACAGACCTACACATTGAAAACAAGCAAAGCAATAGCATCTTTTTTTAAAAGAAATTTCTTGGAGCTCCTACCCCACAAGGCAGAGCTGCAAATCAGTGTACATCAAAGTCATGCCATCATCACAGCAGGCCTCGTAGGGGAAGTTCAAATAATATATTATCTTAGCAAGGTTCTTAAAATTCATCCTTACACATACCTTTTTATTTTTTATTTGTAATTATGGACATAATACATTTCAGGAAATGCTAAACATTTCAGGAAAAAAAAAACCCTAAACATTTCAGGGAGAAAAAAAAAAGAAAACATGAACAACACGAAGTAACAAGGGAGAGACTGCAGAATTACTGATTAAGGAACAGGACTAGAAGGAGTTACATTAAGGAGTCAAATACAGATCCAAGGAGGAGGGTGGTGAAAAAAGTAGAGAGGGTACAGACAGTAGTAGGGCATATCCCAAGACATGCACAGTAAAGCAGTGGGGAGGGCACAATTACTGAGAGGAAAAGTAGGTACCATTTTTGATTAAATATTTAGTGAGGTTCTAATGGGACATGAGCCCATCCAGAGAGAGAGATGCTGGAGGTTTCAAGAAACAGAGGTGCAGCCAGCAGTTTGAGGAGAAGTAAACAGAGCAACCAGGAATTGTGCCCCATTTTAAAGGGATTTTAAAAATAAAAACTAAACTAAAATAAAATAGAAACCTATCAGATATAAGCATAAAAGCAAGAATGAAAGATACAACTTTCAAAACATCTACTGAGCCGTAAGAGTCTTGATAATTTAAGGTTTTTTTAATTGGATTTAATGTAATCCCTGGGTCTGTAAAAGCTTAACGAATAATTTACTGGTTGTGTCATCATGCTTTTGAAAAATATATAATATTTATGTATGTTTGCTTGTGTGTGTCTGATGATGTGGTGATCACGATGGAGTATTTCAGGCTTTATGATACCAAGTATAACATTGTCAGTGTTTTTCAGCTTTCTTAAACAAATTCAGCAAAGGAAACAAAGGGCACTGCAGTGTGAGTACACGATGCAGAGAGGCACAAAACAGACACCGTGGTCTCAGAGGAAAACAAAATGGATTAAGACACTGCTTCATGCCGCAAGCGTTAAGCTCCACAACCTGAGACTACATCTGATCCTGTTAGCAGCTGAGGTACAGAGACTTTGCTAATGCGGTAGGGATTATTTACTGGTCAACAGTCAATTGCTAAAAGCAACACCTCTTGGTGCAGCACAGGAGCCAGGAAACACCAATTCCGCCTTTCCACCAGCACAAAGAATCACTCAATCACAGCAGAGAAAATGATACCACCTGTTAAGAGCTGAAGCTGAGGCCTTGGCCACGCTGAGCAAACCTGGAGAAACCTTCCTCCTCCTCAACTCCCCTGAACTGCACAGTTAGGTTGGCGCATCCTCTCAGTCTGAGCTACCTGTACTACTGTGTCCCAACAACCTTCCACCTTCCCAGTGCACCAACACACCTCCCCTCGCCACCCAGTCACAGAAACCAGGCTCCTCTCCTGAGCGAGGGAGAATCAGAATGTCATCAACTGAGATTATACTGAGCTCAGTGTAAAATAATTTGCACTCTTTAGCTTTTACTGAAACATGAAACAACGTAGTAGGTTACTGAAAACATATTAGAAGTAAAGCTGTTCTTAAGTAAGTGCTGCCTTAAGAAGTTCACATGAAAGAAAGGATGATTTTTTTAAAAACAACTTTAAATATTACTTTCTAAATTCCAACCCTGAGTAGTCCTGAATTTATGCATGCTAGTAAGTAGTCCGTAAATCCAAGTACAACACTGACTCGAATAAAACTTCAACAGGGAAGTGAGAAAAGGAGAGAGTTCTGAGACCTGAATCTGCTGCAAGGATTTTGTACCAAAATGAGTCTGAAAGTACAGTGAATCTAGATGAATCCCAAAAATTCCTTCCAGCGCCACGTACTTCTGTTTCGAGGTGCTGAGCTATACATGGACGATTTCTTCGAGCGTAGGTGCCCCAAATCAGCTCTGGACATCCTGATCTATTTGCAAGTAACCGCCCCATCTGACCATTCACTGTCACTCCTCCCACGTTCAGCTTCACATCTCCATCCTGCTGCCCACACCTGCATCAGCCTCCCACTCTCTTCATACCAAACCTGCTCTCAGCCCTTGCAAAATTCCACATCTCATCTGTCATCCTCGGCCTTCCTTCCATGTCTCAGCCCCAGCACCCACAGCACCTTCCTGCATCTCAGATGCTTTTCTGCATTTTATTTTGGGGCCTAATCCAGGGAAACATCTTAAAGTACGCATGGACACAGTTGCTCAAATAAGGATCAACATAAACACATGCTAAACTAACACTGCTGAACTTGAACTTGCCTCCTGATGAAAACTGTAGGCTTTTTTTTTTGGCTGAGAAAATGTCTTTCTATGGATACTGTTTAGTGATTTATAAACTTACAGGGCTCCAGAAATCAAAGAAATACAAGAGGGAACAATATTCCAAGTGCATTTTCATTTATTAAACTAGAACAAATGCAAAACTGCAAAATAATCAAATAATCATGAGAAAATAATAAACACTTTTTTGATTTAGGGCTTTTCTGCATATTTTAAGAGATATTCACTGGAGAAAGGGGTGTATTTTAAGAGATAGTTCACTGGAGAAACGGTATATCAAATCTTCG
This sequence comes from Nothoprocta perdicaria, assembly GCF_003342845.1. Lineage (NCBI taxonomy): Eukaryota > Metazoa > Chordata > Aves > Tinamiformes > Tinamidae > Nothoprocta > Nothoprocta perdicaria. The sequence continues at coordinate 1,438,150 of NW_020454183.1, forward strand.
TACTAGCCACTACATTCCACATACAGCCCTCCATCATATTAAAATACAATATTATTGCAGCCTACAAGAGTTAAGCTCCTCATTACATATGTAAGAAAAACATATTAGACTACCAAAAAAAATAGAGCCTACCAAGGTGTTGCAAAGTAGATCCATTCTTTTCTTTCAAAAGAAAAGGGAGATAAGGGAAATCTCTCATTTTTCTCTAATTTCTCATCAAGACTCAGGATGAGTCCATTACTACTCATAATATTCTCGAGAGAATCACAAACCAGAAACAAAGTTCCAGTAGAGAGGAGACCTTTCCAAGGCAGCACAACAGGCGAGGAAAGCGAATCACAGGGCTGTGTATAACAGCACCACCTGGTGTAACTTGCCATGGATACAAATGTCAGTGGGCAAAATCTACCAAAAAATCCAATTTACCTATTGTTTTTTTCATTTTCTTGTTCTTGGAATTTTAAATGTTGTTTTTGGAAGAGAAAATTTACATGTCATCATATAAATGTCACATCAGATTTGTGACTATAGCTGACAAAGAAGTGGCTCACTGAACATAGACGAGGAGTTCAGATTTAATTAACAAATATGCTGTTGGTAACCCCTCATCTTCCCATATCATGATATGGTAGTCAAGAAAGCAAGAAAATGAGATGAAGCATGCCTATATTTTCTTATGAGATTTACCTTGAAATACCAAGCACTTCCAGTAAAAAAACTTGGAAAAAACTCGATTCCCCTTTAGCTTTCCCTGCTAAAAGGGAGAAGAGAGGATACTGTGTGACATGAGCCATCCAACAAGCTAAAGGCCTCAGTTATCTCTCATGCTGTCATAAACCAGGAATAACCACACAAAATCCAAGAGAATATGAATTGGTGTAGATCAGCAAGAAATCTGTCCCAGAAGCTCCAGCTTATTGAGTCAGGCCTTCCTCTTGCCAGAAGCAAAAATGAATCAGTGTGCAATTGTACCATCTCTCTCTTTCTTTAAAAGGAGGCTATTTACAGTATTTGTGTTTATTTGCTCTCTTAAACCATTGGTAGCATGGGCCATCTCTTCTAGGTACGCAACTGTATAGGCACACAAAAACGCTGAAATTTAGAATAGACCATAGAAGCCTGGCTTAATTCTGTCAAGCTCTGGTATCTAAACAATCTGTAAAAACTGATTATTGTGCACACAGCAATCCACTATCCTTCATTTTGCAAAGAAAATCAGTCTTGACAACAAAACCCAACACGACATTGCTGAACACGCTCACGTTTCTCGCCTATGAATGTGAACAAAAGAACAGGTGAATCTAACGCCGAAGGATGCACACAGCTGCTTTTCAAAACACTCATTAGGAATATTATATACATTCTTGCAATGTGATTTTCAATAGGTTTGGATGACGACCAAGCAACTTGCAGGCGAGCTATTATTTTCAATCAAAGGCTTGCTAAGTTTCTAATTACATCTCCAATTCTGCAAGACACTTTCAGCAATTAAGTAGTGTTTTTTTGGTAACTGACATGCCATGATAAAAAGCTAAAGCACTTTCCTAAGTGCTGGAGCCTAAATCCCAAACCTTGGGTGCACATTCCAGCCATTGCCCTGTGAGAGAGATGCCCAAGAAGTATGCCGAGCTTTCATGAGCCACTCAAGCTGCTTGTCAGCCTAAAGGAACCTGTAAATTTCCTTCATTACGTGTGTAATTTGAAAGATCTGTTTACCCAAAAGGCACCACCTGCCACGTTCTTCTGAAATACAGAGGTATGCTCTGTTTTTCAATGTTTAAAAAAAAAAAAAAAAAAAAGCGTAACTGTTACTCACAAATATACACAATGCTCAAGTGGTAATTGAAAATTCATTTTGCTTAGTAGTTATCTCCTTCATTTCTTGTTATTTTGTGCATAAAAGTCATTAAAGTTTCCCTTAGGACCAGTCTGCTTATTTTTTTCCACAGTTTCTTTTCTTCAAGGTTGGAAATATGCATTGCCAGAACATCATCAACTGCCTGCAATTAAGCGAGATAAAAGTATAGCAGGCAATTTTGAAAATTATTTTCAAAGAACCTACTCTCTCTGCAAGAAAATTAAGCAAGCAAAATAACTGTAACCCCTTGTCAGTATCCTGAAAAACTAATCAGGTCTGTGCTTTTGATAGAGGAGGCTGACAAGCACCTTTCACCTTTCTGTAAGATTCAATTTGCCTTGGAAATGTCTAATTTCTTTTTTGGTGTGCTGCATGTGATTCATCCAAATACAAAGCAAAAGGAAAAAAAAAAAAAGAAAGGAAAGATCAAGTGCTTTGGACTTGTACTCATGAATAATGGATATTATTATGCCAGTCATGTTATAAATTTTAATAACTTATAATTTAATAATTTTTATAATTTAATAAGTTAATCAAAAGTCCTGTGAATAGCAATTTATTAAATAGACCTTCAAAGCTGCCATATAAATGTCATTTTTCAAGGACACTTTCATACCAAAAACTATAGAAACGGTCAAGAAAACAATTTAAATAAACTCTATTCCATTTAGCTATCACCAGTATTTAAAAAAAATGTTAATAACTAACATCAAGTATGTGAAAAACAGGTTTAGGAAAGTCTGGAGTGCCTGTGAATTGCTGAAGGTATCTCACTATCCGTGGTGGATGGCTTTGCTCCCTTATAGAAACCCTGTCATTAGAAACCTTGTGGTGCCTCTTAGCACACCAGGATATTGGAAAAATGCATTCCAGCTTGCCCAACATTATTTTGGATGTTAAAAAGGGGAAGACAAACTATTTAGTCTGTTACTAGAACCACATTCTGTTTAACTATCTGCTCCCAAAATACAAACTACTTGGCTGCTAGATCTGGTCCTATGTTCAAGAATATGAATATCTCTGATCTTCAAAAATGAAGAGTCAGGGTACAATTTTTCTCAGTTACTGTTGAGTTGAATTTCATTGTGCTTTCCCATTTCCTAAGTGCCTGGATGAAAAACTTGGAAGTGACTGTATTTAACACATTGGGCAAGATTTTTAACATTCAATTTACAAAAGCTACTCTTCCGAAGTTCATTTTCTCCTAATAATAAATGATGGTTTTGTGAGTGTTCTGTTCAGAAACTCAGCATTGTTATATTCCATAATTTTCAAGTTCTCAAATATATGCAAAAACTAGTGAGGTGATGTTCTAGAATGAACCTCTAAAACAGCAAATGCTTTTTCCTCTTTTCCAATCTATTTTCACAGATTTTGAAGCTAGAAAGGGCCTTTCCAATCAGAAGTTTTAATCATCTATTTAGCTTCCTACGTGTCAGGTGGTGTCAAGAAAACCTACATAATCTTTATGAAGCCATTCTGGATTTAAAGACAATGTATTATGATGTTCATAATTCTCAGAGTTGGATTAAGCTTGCCCTTAAAACATTCCCTTGTGTTCTCCTGTAAAACCAGCACATATTTGCTTGCAGTTTACCTTCCCATCTAGAGGACAGTGACAGGCTTTGCAGGACTTCAGCAGCTCTGTACTAATTTATATCACTCATCTCTTATCCCACCACTCTGAACCACTACAGCTAAAAACATGATGAAATATAAAACAGCAAAATTTTCAACAACTTAACCCATAGGCAAATTACTTGGAATTGCTGATAAGCCTCAAGGCGTTGAGGCACTCAGTTCTGATAACAGGAAAGAGAGATACGAGGCAATATCTTGGTGTTCCCAAGTCACACCTGTAGACATGGTCACAACTGCACCTTCATATTCCTTTGTGAAAAACAAGTTCTATTCCTGGCCGGGTTTCTTGGTGGCTACAGCAGTATATCCACATATTACAACACAAATATTATGTTATTTTACAGTTGTTTCTATTATTCTACGATGTAAGAGTCACAGATCACTACTTAGATACTCTGTTACCAACACAAAGTAATTACTAAATGCAGCAAAATCAGGTCAGAGTTATTACTCAAGAAAATGGCAAACATACAACATAAATGCAGGGAACACACAGAACTGCTCACGGAAAGAGGTTTTTCTATGTGCTGTAACACACTCTCCAAGACACATACATTATACCACAAAAGCTAATAGCCTTTGCAATCAGATTTAATGAAGCCTTAAACTCTGGACATCTTTTTCAGGAAGTTGTTAGAAAAAGTCAAAATTAACTAACATTCAATATACTCTAGGGAAATTATTTTAAACTCAAGTGAACTAAATCATGCTTTGTTTTCTACCTATTAAAAACCAGAAGTACAAAACCAGGTCCAACTACCCAGCATAAAGTGCTGGACATAAAGTGCAAGATGCTACAATATGTACACTGACTTGAGCAGTTCATAAGAAAACAGGGGTGATATTTAGTTTCTATTAAGATACGGCTCCAAACAGGAAGTAAAGAGGTGATAACATAGGATGGAATACAGCATTAAATTTATATCTTGTTTGACTTTGTTCATCTCCCAAGGGAACTTGATGCACAGCTTCCTCGTTCGGAGCAGGTCATGGATTCCACACAAGGGGCTCCGAGACCACAGAAACACCTGATGCACGGGGACGATTTTCAGGTGCCCCTTCTCAGCTCCTCTAGGAGATGTGAAAGCAGCTTCTAACTTTTACTGCAGGTTGCATTCTGACCATGTCTGCTCAGCTGCAATTACAGAAGCACCTTTGTGTACTGCCTATTTCAGGAACTTTATGCTAACGCTTGCAAAAATTGCTCTCCTCCTGGCTCCCTTTGCCACTGAACACAAGGTTTCCTACTGAGAACTGATACAGCTCTGAACAGGATTCTTTCATATTTTGGGAAAATACACCACATTCCTGTTTAGCTCCAGGAAGATTCAAGTTAGGACTTGTTGTATTTCTTTGCCGGCCATAGTTAGGTGCGTAAGTCATGAACACTAGTTCAGATCAAGCATGTGAATAACGAAGCCAAAGGCTACATTAATGTCATTAATAGACCCTCCCATATCTGAAAGAACAAGGTTATTTCTAAAGCGAGGGTTTCATTGTCTGGCTTTGCATTTATTCATTGTTATTATCATTCAGGTATTAAGATAAGAAAGATAAACATAAAACTGGTAAGTTTTGTGCTTACCCGTACCAGTTTTTTTCCACATCTGAAAATAATGAAATTGGATGCATGGAAGACAACAGGCCCCAGAGGAATACAGGAGGTATGGGAATGAAAAGCTTAAATTTTAGACTCGCCATCAGTACGTACATTAAAGAAGGAGTAGAAATGGAAGAAAACAAAATAAGACAGTAGAGAGAAAGGAAAACCCTCTGATGTGCTGAGGACTTGGCTTTTCTTAGCAGACCTTTTCAAACACATTTGGTGAAGTAGCAACACACAGACAGAAACCCCTTCTTGTTCTTACCTTATAGTAACATCAAAGAAAAAAATATATATAAATAGCTACAAGTCGTATGGGGGAAAGCTGTAGGTTGTGTCTATCCTCAGATCTCACTGAACATGAGTTTAACAGAAGGAAAGTTTCCAGTGTGTTTGGAGAAGAAACAGAAGCAACTTGGGTTCTGTGGCACTCGGAGAACAACTCAAAGATAAAAGTCAGACACAAGAACCACTGCTGCAAAAGCTGCAGTAAATGGTTAAGAGAAAAATAACTACGAAAGAGAGGTTCCTGAAGGAGCTGAAAGGATGAGACTACTGTCAAAGACCTTCAAAGAAAGTCTGGAGTGAACGATAGCTTAAAAATAAAATGATAAAAAAAGTTTTACATATTTTAAGAAGATCATTTAAATGAGAACAAGCAAGAGCAGCTAAGAGCAGGAGGTGCAGTGACCCCTCCAGCTCTCCATTCCTCATGCACTGAGGCTTTCCAGACTTTTCAGCCGTGGGTACAGGAATTCCATGTGCACCACACTCCTGCAGTGAAGCGGGAAGGCGGCGCTGCTATGAAGGGATAGCACCAAGGAGCACCCGGCAGTCAGGGCAGATATATATATGTATATAAGCTACTGGAAGGCTTAACCTGGACACGGATTTCTGGAGTACCCCATGCTTAGATTAGATTAGAAATTAGAAAGATTAGAAATACCTCTACAGGCTGTTCTAAAGATTAAAAATACCTCTAATTGCAAAGATGACGTGTATCAAATGGATACATGCTTTACTCCTTGTTACTATTAGAGTAGTGGTGTTCCCCATCAATAAAAAAGTTCTTTCCTTGCACAAATTGCTTAGATATCTAAATCATTAGGGACAGCCATACAAGTAACAGCCACACACAGCTTAGAGAACAGTGCCAAAGCTAGAAAAAAGGTAACATAATGATGTTGTAATGTTCCTTAATTATAGCGTTGGCTTCATCTTTTAAGCCTCACCAGGTCTAACCTCAGTGTGTGTGTGCATATATATATATAAAAATACTAACTAGGCCCTGGTTCACCCTAACCACTAGGAGCTTTTTGGTCTAGCTGTTTTTTAGCCTCATAAGGAACTCCAAGTTCTTCCTGATAAATGCAAAAGAACCACCTGCCAACATTTGCAGCTGATGCTGAAGACACTGCGTAAACCCATAACCTGCAGAAAGGAGCAATAAGCCTTCCCTCTCTCAGCTTTAATTCTTGCTGCCAGTGACTGCTGTGCTGGAGGCCAAGGCAAGTTTGGTTCACGGACCTGAGTGTAAGGTTCTATACTAGGTATCAATGCTGCTTTTTGCTTTTGGAAAGCTGATTTAGTTCTGTTATCTCCAAAGCCTCTGGATTTGTATTGCAGAGCAGAAAGTGCCCCTCGGACCTTGTAGCTCCATTTTCAGGGCTTATATTATTTTTTAAGCTATAAGAAGAGTAACCTAGATGCTAACGTTTCTGCAGAACCTCCAGCACCAGAAAAGCACTTTGGTGGGAGGACTATGAGCATTTCAGTACAACACAGCAGGAGGCAGACCAGTTTTATTAGATGGTGCTACATCATGACTAACATGCATCAAAACCCCAGGTGTCAACTAGTACCAATGCTGGAGTAAGAAACTGCTGCTCCTACCTTCCCTTCCATTTTGCTCCCAATTCTGGTCCTCTGTACCAAGCCATGCACCCAGACTGCTTCACTGAGCTGCCTTACTTCATTGAGCTGCCGGTTTTGTGGTGGATGACAAGATGACCATGAGGCAGCAGTGTGCCCTGGTGGCCAAGAAGGCCAATGGGATCCTGGGGTGCATTAAGAAAAGCGTCTCCAGCAGGTCGAGGGAGGTGATCGTCCCCCTTTACACAGCCCTGGTGAGGCCACATTCACAGATTCACAGAATATTTAAGGTTGGAAGGGACCTCTACAGATCGTCTAGTCCAACCTTCCTGCTCAAGCAGGCACACCTAGAGCATGTGGCACAGGGTGGCATCCAGGCGGGTTTTGAAGACCTCCAGAGTAGGAGACTCCACAACCTCCCTGGGCAGCCTGTTCCACTGCTCTGTTACCCTAACAGTAAAGAAGTTGCTCCTCACCTGGAGACGGAACTTCTTGTGCTTCAGCTTGTGGCCATTACCCCTCGTCCTATTGCTGGCCACCAGCGAGAACAGCCTGTCCCCTTCCTCCCTGCATTCTCCCTTCCTGAACTTATACATATTAATCATATCCCCTCTGAGCCGTCTCTTCTCCAGAGAAAACAGGCCCAGCTCACTCAGCCTCACATCTGGAGACTGTGTCCAGTTCTGGGCTCCCCAGTACAAGAGGGATGTGGAGCTGCTGGAGAGAGTCCAGCACAGGGCTACCAGGATGATCAGGGGCCTGGAACATCTGCCCTATGAGCAAAGGCTGAGGGAGCTGGGCACATTCGGCCTGGAGAAGAGAAGGCTGAGGGGGGACCTGATCAGTGTGTATAAATACCTCAAGGGAGGCAGTGAGGAGGAGGGGGGCAGCCTCTTTTCAGTGGTGGACAGTGATAGGACTAGAGGAAACGGCCACAAGCTGAGGCACCAAAAGTTCCACAGGAACTTAAGAAAACATTTCTTGACAGTGAGGGTGACAGAGCCCTGGAACAGGCTGCCCAGAGAGGTTGTACAGTCTCCTTCTTTGGAGATCCTTAAAACCCGCTTGGACGCAGCCCTGTGCCACGTGCTCTAGATGACCCTGCATGAGCAGGGGGGTTGGACTAGATGACCTCTGAGGCCCCTTCCAACCTTAAGGATTCTATGATTCTTATAGAGATGATATTAAAACAATGATAATAATAAAAGGCAATAAACAGGTAGAACCAAGAGATCAAAGGTTAAGTCTTCCTAAGTCAGTTTCTACAAGACATGAGGTCTTAGGGAAGGATCTAAGACTTCCAGGTACATCATACCCAGTCAAAGTAGAAACTAAGGCTTCTACTCTGGCCCAAGGTTGGGTTCTGACAGAGGGCCTGGATGAGGACAAGAAGCTGCCTGCGTCCCTGTGCCCACCCACGCAGCCACAAACACCATCAAAAATACAAACCTCATCTGCTACAAATCCCAGTCTGTCTTTATGAGCTTAGCTTGATTTGCTCCTCTCGTTTAATTACATCATTGAATAAGTAAATGCATAATGTGTTTACGCATGCAACAAGTGCAGAAAGATGTCAGTAAAGGCATATTTGAGCATTTTGCACTCGTTTATCCTGTGCTATAAGCACTTTCCTTCCACACAGGACCAGAAAACAACATCTGAGCACTATCAAAATACCCTTTATGCTACTAACAGACAAATAATACCATGCTGGGAACAAAAACCCAGCTAGATGCTTTAACGCTCTAAGACTGCACACCTAATAGTTTGTAGTGGCAACAAACAGCAGGTTTTAGCCTGCTTATTTCACAACTAAAACACAATAGGTACATAGTTTAAAGAGACATTTGGAGAAGCTTTTCATGTTTTACAATCACAATGCTTTTTAGATGAAAACATACTCTGCATTTTTTTTTCCTTTTAGCGTACTTTCACAGATGACTCAGTTTTCTGACACCTACTTATGTAATGATTTTATTTAATGAAGACCAAAAAAAAAAAGTGAGAAAAACATAAAAGTACCTGCAGGACTTCCATAACAACAGCAGTGCGTTTATGATGTCGACTCCTTTCACTGCCTTCTGCTAGCTCCAAATGTTTGGCTTATTAGCTGCCCGTTTCACACCACAGATGCTTTAGTAGGTGTAATTCCTATCTATTTTTAATACAGTAGCAATTTATGAGATATATTAAAGAGGGTTACACACCTACCCAAATAATTTAACATGTTCCATTTATACCAATCATAATTCCCTTTTGTTTTGCCAGTGGAATGTTTTGAGGACACCTTGAAAAAGTCAAAGGAAAAAGCTTAGTAGCTCTCCATTTTGTATTCTAGCCACTCATAAAGCACATAAAATTTCCTTCATGTTGCTTAAAATGTAAGAAAAGTACACGTTAAGCTTTAATTTTTCATCAAATAAGATACAGATTAAGAGCTTCCAATCTAGGTGAAGAAGGTTCAATTACCTAGAATCAGTCACAGCTGGAAAAGTGCTTAGGGTCTTGACATTAACATGACACTATATTAGGTACTCAGGCCTAGGAGCAAGTAGGTAAATTGAGTATCCTGCAGAGTGGAGTGGGAAAGACCCATCCCCGTCATCCTATGTTGAGGGTCATCAATAATGACCCTCCATAACCCAATCAATAAGCAAGCCTCTTTGTTAAGACTTGTTAAGTCTGTCTCTGCACTAGATACAAATGCTGAAAAATGTCTGGCAAGGACAGTACCTAGGACACTTGAGACTAATTCTCTTTATATTTATTCTGTCAGAGTTTGCTGGTTGAGCAAGGTTCAGCAAAAGGCTCGAATAAGCTCTCCTCTTGTATGCTGTCTTTCTAAACCAAATATTTGTCTGGCAGTTCCAGGAAAGGCAAGTGGTAATGAACTCAACATTGCTCTAAGCAGAAATTAATAAACTTTTTAATCTACATTTATCTTTGCATATACTCATGATACTTTCCTGTGACCTGCTGTTGCTGGCTGTGGAGTCCAGTTTTAGCTGGAAGGCCGGCACAAGCTCCCATCCAGATCACTTGATAATCTCATCTATAGGGCTTGCTCCTGGGAAACATAACTTTGAAACCACTTGGTCTGTGCTGGAAACAACACTATTCTCTATGTACTAAGCAAGTCTCTCACTATTAAAGTGCTATGCAAAACATGAGCGTTGATGTCTTTCAGGCACAGTTTGGAGAGAAAAATGGTTCCCAGTTTTGGGCTAAGCCTAGTGGAATAACCACACATTTGCTCATCTCTTACTGAATTGTGTGCATCACAAAAGCTTATGAAAATTCAGGCCAGAAGGGATCTCAGGAGGTCCCAGTCCAACTCAAAGCACATCTTGATAGTCTCCAAAGACAGAGACTGCACAACCTCTGGGCAGCCTGTTCTAAAGCTTGACCTTCCTCATGGTAAAAAGCCCTTCCCTTATATTCAATCTGACCTCTTTTGTTTCAAACTGTGCACAGCCATACCATCTTTACGTGACTAAATCATGTGCCTGAGGTCTCCAGAACTGGGTTCGCCTTCCTGTGGAGATGTGGAAGAGGTGCTGTGAGAACAAATATACTTACAATTAATCATTATTACTAGATCTATTAAATGACATTGAAGGGCTCCAATATGAGAAAGGTCAATACACAATGATCTACACAGATAAGGTACCTTGAAACAGCATATATTTCACTGAGCTGTTAGGGTCTAGCATGGCTAGGGTCTAGTTCTGCAGATGAAAGCGATCTCTGTAAGGAGTAGTTGGAAAAGAACAGGTTGGATAGTTCATGCTCTGCAAATAACACCTTGGGCTCTGGGTATAAATTCAGAATAAAGGAAATAAAGAGTAAACACCATGTCAGCACTTCCAGCTTCAAAGTGCTGCTCTCTGCCACTGTTGAGCATATTCAATGTATGCAAGAAACAGGTAACAAGCAAATTTTCTGTTGATAAAAGCTATCTTTCTAATATTATAGTTTCACAAATTGAGAAAGGGCTTTCCTTCTCCACCAAAATATTACTCCAACAATCAGAAGTTATTTTCTTCAAGGTCTTACTTTAAAAAGCACACTTAAAACTGCTCTGACTTCAGGAGAACTTCAGGCTGCTCTGAATCCGGGCTTCATCTCATTATTTACTGCATGAGATCTGGCCGGCAGTTGACTTTAAAATATTTCCTTAAAAACATCCACACATGTAGAATTATAAAATTAGGCTATTTATTTAATGAGGTTGCAAAAATATACTAATAGTAATTTGTCACTTGGAAGCTTGTGCTGTTGGACTTGTGGTTACTAAGGCAGCCTGCCTTTATAGGCAGAAGGACAGGAAAAAGCATCATTGAGGGGAAGAAAACATAACCTCTTGAATATTTTCTTTAAAAGCAGTTTTGCTCTAATATCTAGAGTAAACAAAAACACAGTAGGCTACAGTATGCTCTGTGGGGTTTATTAATATTCACTTGAGAGGACCCCTATTACTCACTAGCATATTCAGCATTGGAAACATGTTAATATTACACACCAGCTACTGCATTCTGCTTCTGGTACAATCACTCATCACACAGGCCCACATGAGAGGCAGCAGGCAGGTGACACAGCTCACAGGACCTCTAAGGAGGCCACTGTAACCCTCTTTTGGGATAATTTTGCCAGAGTAACAAGATTTGCTCTGCATCTCCTCTCTAGGTGTTCAAAATCCACAGTTCTTTCCTGCAGAAGTAGGGATTTAACAACTGTTAAATGAGAAAAATATAAACGTTGCATTCTGGCCAAATATACTCCATCAGAACACACAAATCTGGCACTGTAGGGGGTTCACACATGGGACTGGAAGGTTATGGCCAGTCCTCTAAAAAGGCATAAGCTACTAACGAACACTAGAGGGAGCTGGAAGGGAAGAGGCAGAGATGCACAAAAGGCAGCTTATTAATCTTTACTATGGCTCAATTTCCTCACCGTTTCCATGAAAAAACACCCATCAGATCAACTCCTCTAGTACAGAGGCATATGCAGTACACAAAGAGTCTCGAATTTATCACAGCCTATGTTCTTTGGATAGACAAAACTTTGCTATGTGTCCTGGAAAACTATGTAGTGTAATTATCCTTCATTTACACCACTGTAGCAGACTCTGCCAGCAAGATCACTAAGAAGCAAGGCCAGCAGAAGCCTGTAGTCCCTCCACGTTTTAATGACATTCTACACAGCAACTAGCAAAAAATGTATAGCGAGGATGCAAAGACTGGGAAGTGTCCAAATGCTGAACTGGAAAACACAGAGCACGAGCAAGTTGGAGGGCTCTGCTACTGATAGCACTTGTGTGCCCAGCAGCTGAGAAAAGAAACCAATAGAGAGAGACACGAGAGCTGCTCAGGGGAGGTGACAAGTGGGAGCGTGAACGATATCCTGCCTAAGGAACTAGTCGTGGAGGCCATAGGCTTGGGCTCTGTAGGTTTCAGTCCCAGCACAGGGCCCTGAGCTGTGACCGAGCACATCAGCAACACGGAGAGCTGCTGCTGCAGAGCCACCGGGCTGGAGGAACCCGGGTGACAAACGTGGCCGTGAAGAGCGGCTCTCAGGGCTGAGGGAAGCGCGCAGGCCACAGGGCTGCCTGGTGGGGAAGCGACGCCTGGAGCTCTGCACACACTGGCAGTTCTGGACGACCAAGGAGAGGGAAAAGAGTCCTAGAATACTCTGTCCAAAATGAGCACAGGACCCTGAGAGAAAAACAATAATAATCATAACCAGATGGCAACTCTACGCGTGGTGTCCTAAATTTTATTTTCTTATACTTCTTTCCTCTACTACCTGCAATGAAGAAAATATAAAAATATAAAAATATAAAAATATAAAAATATAAAAATATAAAAATATAAAAATATAAAAATATAAAAATATAAAAATATAAAAATAT
>NW_020454183.1:1451297-1468301 GCF_003342845.1 Nothoprocta perdicaria
TAAAAATATAAAAATATAAAAATATAAAAATATAAAAATATAAAAATATAAAAATATAAAAATATAAAAATATAAAAATATAAAAATATAAAAATGAAATATAACAGAAGGTCCAGTTAAACTTTACATCCTTCTGTCACATATTTTATGACTTAGAGATACGTGCCTGCAGCAGTACAAACAATATGATAGTACAACTAAATCTTCTTCAAAGTCACATACACACAAGTTCCTCCAAAATCATATTTACAGTAAAATGTCTCATAAGTAAAGCAATCCACAAAAGTCTAAGACAAAAGATATGATATGTGATTAGAAAGGTTTACAATTTTATCATGAAAAAGAGGGGAGATGCTCTCAAAGAGGAGATGCTTCAGATGCAACACAATTTCTGAAACAATTTGCGGCGTATCCAAGGTATTTGCAATTTTCTAGTGTTTAGTATTCTCTGGCTATGACTGTCTTTCTGTTTGAGCTTTTGGTTGGTCCCACTACTTGAGCTCAACCTTATGTGTAGTTCCTTGCAGCCTAAGCTACGTGAGGCCGAACAGCATTTTCAGTCCTGTTCCATAAATGAGGCCCCAGACACAGTGGGTGAAATCAGATGTGCCAGACTTGGGGCTCAAACAGTACCAAGACAGAACTCAAACATCAGGTCTAAAGAAACAACCCAAGCGTCTGCTCGTTAGACCTTGTATTCCTGGAGGAACCAGGAATCCGGCACCTCCCTGTTTACCTTGCAGTTCCCTTGGCACTTGCACCTGCACAGAGCCACGTTCAGCTGGGCAAAGAGGCAACTTGCCTTCACCAGAGTAACACGCTCTCCAGAAGCGGGGAGAAACAGCATTAAAATCTTCCCAAGGCCTGGGAGAGGCCAGATCCATGAGGCCTGTTCAACAGACTCCTTGGGCATCTCGGACTACTTCATGTTCAGAAGTCCTCACAAACCTCACTGTGAGTGATGTGGGCCTGATCATAGAATCACAGAATGATGTGGGCTTAGAGATCTGTAATGCTCCACAAGGAAACTACAGAATCTTATAAATGCAGCAAAAAGTTTTCATTATCTTATCTATCATTATCTACCAGCACTAAAATATTTTGCTCCAAATTAAGCTGCTAATGTAAGTTCCTCATCTTTGAATGCACAGAAATAGGTCAACAATCTCATTTGTAGGGGGGCACACTGCTTTTGAATCATGCACACAGCTCCTGTGGATGTTACCTGGCACTTTTCCCCAGGCCAAGGACAAGGAATAATGTTAAATGTAGATATTTACAGTTTCTATTTTACCCCCAAAAGGTGCTTCTAGGCAAAAAGTAGAGCAATAACAGCAACAAAGTATGCCTGGCAGTAATTCATTTTCATTGTGTGCCTCTCCAATGGCTACTTTGCTTTCCTCTAGATATATTTCTGCAAAGGATAATACTGAAACTAATTTAACACATGAATTGTAAAGTGGTTGTAAAAGTCCACAGAAACTCCGATTAGCATCTTCCATCTCTACTAATTTAAACATCCATCCTGAAGAACAGTAACAGTTTGGAAATGTCCTTTTCCTCAGCTCCCCTCCTTTCTGCTCATCTCTAACCTCCCTACGCAAGTATTTTGGTAGCACAGGGATATTTCAGCACTTTAACTAGAAAATGTGGTGTGTCAATGTTTTTACTATATAATTAGTGGAGGAAATATGTACACCTGATGGCAAACTGTGTGATTTTGAGTGATTTCAGATCAAAACAAGGAGAGTCACTGTTCAAAATAAAGAACAAGCTGCCCAGGCAGCTTGGTAGCCCTGCTGTGAAAGAAGAACGGTTACACAAAATTAAAAGGAAACTTTATATTTTTTTTCTCTTTTATGAGACACACTGGTAACATGAATAAGAAATAATGTCTATGGGAGTGCCAAAATGAAGGATATTTCTCTCACTGGAATTAAGATTTTAGTACTTTGCCTTTCATCTGAATTACACAATATTCTTTAAATCCAAGAGCACAAAATTCCAGACTTCCCTAAATAACCTGGGGTTTGCTAGCACAAATCTGTCAACTGCAAAATCCCTCCTCATCTCTACAAAGACTATATTTTTAAAGGTCATTAGATGGTCAGCTCACGCACTACCCTGGCAGCGCATGTAAATACTGGAGAGAGAGAGAGAGAGAGAGAGAGAGAGAGAGAGAAAGATATAAAACCTCTATTCC
Source organism: Nothoprocta perdicaria (assembly GCF_003342845.1). Lineage (NCBI taxonomy): Eukaryota > Metazoa > Chordata > Aves > Tinamiformes > Tinamidae > Nothoprocta > Nothoprocta perdicaria. Next base: position 1,453,501 of record NW_020454183.1, read on the forward strand.
CACTTTAAGCAGCAGTGCTTCTAAAGGGTATAAACTCCCTGATGTAAATCAGGGTAGAGTATCTGCATGCAGGGGATCCCACTGGATGTCAAGACACAAAGATTCCTGCTAGAGCAGCTAATACACACTGCTGATGCAGGCAGCAAAATATTAATTTCCCTCAAATTTCTAAATATTCTGAATATTTTTAGTCTTCCCAGTTTTCACTGTTTTCACTGACAACTTTGATTTTTTTGCCTTCCCTCCCCCTCCGACCACTCTATGCACTGTCCTGTGACCAAAGCTTCAGAAGCAGACCAAGCCACCAAGAGTTCAGATCTTGCCACTTCTACCACCATTTACCCGTGGCCAGAAGGACTTCAGCAAGATCCATTAGGTCTGACTAGAGTGAAGAGCCAGCGAGGATGGCTAAAAACCTATGCAATGGACTTAGATGTATTTTAAAGCTTTTTTTTTTTTTTTAAATATAGATGAGTTATTACACACAGGCATCAAGATCCTAGCATCCAATGTTGCATCTGATATATTTGATATTTACATTTTATATATATTCTGGTCCCACTGATGTCAACGACAGGTTAGAAATGGACAGTGGCCATGTCACTTAAAATATTATTTTGGGACACCATGGGGGAAAAACACACACAAAGGAATTGTTTCCTCTACTAAGTCTCATTTGGCCTGAACCTAGTATGAAACATAAATACTCCCTGCTGAAGGATTCCTTACTGCCCAAAGCTGTGGAAATGTCCCAGTTCAAGGAAGGATCAACAACTTTCTTGACTTTAAAGTTTAGTGTCAATGCTATCCTGAATTAGAATCTTGTCCCAGTGAGCCAAGTGAACTCATGGATTAGGTCTACCATGAGTATATTTAAAATCTGCCCTTTAAACTGAACTTATTTCACCATGGCTAGAATAACTTATCAAACTCTCAATTCTAAATAATTTTCTCCTAGGGCAAAAATGGTCCCCTCCAAGGGCTGCTCTTTATTTGTGTGCTAGCTTCCCAAAGAACTGCATTTCATATCCTCAGTTTCCAAAAAGTAGGCAAAAAGAGATGCCAATCAATTGAAAAATTAATCCAAATATCAACTAAAAGTAAATAAATATATCTACATCCAAAACTAAGTAAATATATCCAAATCCACACATACGTTTAGGAGATTAACTTTGGAGTTGTAGGACTATATCTGCAGCACAGAAATGCAATCATGGTCTGTGTGGGTCATTTCACTTGAGCAGAGATGTCACTCCAGCCCGTCCTTAACACGGCAAGGGAGGTTTACACTAATCAGCTTTTTCTGAAGTACAAAATCCAGTGTCACATCACTAGCTGTTACACAACATCAAGAACTACTAGCTGGGCTGATTTGCAAGAGCCAACCTGCAAGAGTCGGGCTTTCAAATATCTGCAGTAATAGATATCTCCCAATAGAAAAGCATTTTAAATAAAAGTTTCATGTTTTAGTTTTGAACAAATAAACAAAGCAATGTATCACTCTCTTCAAAGCCAGAGCTATTTAACGGATGGCATTAACCTTTGGCGAGCCTTAGGAAAAAGCAATGGATTTTGAAGATTTTTATCACCATTTAGTATCTCACAATGATACATTTTTTTCTGACAATTTGAATTACACATCTCCACATTTGTATACTGGTGAGTGAGTATTTTCACACAAGAGAAAAAAGGCATGCTCCTTACCCAGGCTCCTTTCAAAGGAATACAAATGCTCTAGATAACTTTCCTCATAAAACATAGACCACACAGCTCGACAGCCAGTTAGGGCAGATTTCTTTTCCTCATTTTTGCTGTTCAGCAGCTATAAGGCTGCCTGGCACCCATGGCATCTGAAGCAATACCGACGCAATTTAAACCTTTTAATATAAAAAGCTAACACAAGTCTTCTTATGGGGAAGGAGGGAAGACATAGCACCACCCTTTCCACCCCAAATGAAGTCAAACGGAGGTCCCCTCACAGCACCCATGTACTCGCACACTTGACTTCAGGCAGAATCAAAACACGGCTAATCCCATAATTGCAAGAGGCTTTTACCCACGGCTGTTAAATAATACGATCCAAGTTGCCTCTCCAGATTAAATATACAAAGTCACCATACAACTAAAATAGAAGGCAGTGATGGGTTTACTATTCCGTTAATATAAATAAAAGAAATGAATTTCAGTCATCATCATTGTAAAAGAATTTCTGTAGTTTCCATAAACTGGCACAGTATACATACATTGTTTTGGAACATGAGTGTAAAACTTCGAATTTCTAAGCCTGTAAAAGACTAAATTGAAATACTATTTAAATACAAAAAGTCTTTTTTTTCTATATTAAAGATAATATGTTAAAGTAGAAAAAGAAGGAAGTTTTGGGGGAGTTTGGGATAGGGAGAAAAAGACAAAAACAAAACATCAGAACAATGAACTGAGAAAGGGAGGAAAGAGCAGATGCCTTAGTGAGTTTAACAAGCTACACCATGTTTAGATTAGCTCTAAATCAGAACCTGCATTGTGGCATATAATTAGGTCTAAATTTACTATTGGGGAAGCCAGGATCATCTTAATTCTCTGCAGGGAACAACAAGGCTTAACATTACAAACATGCTTTACATGTTCAGAGCCCCATCTAACAGGATAATATTTGTAAAGGAGTCAAAGAGATCTAGATTACCAATTGGTATTTAATTTACTCTGATTCCCCAAGAAGCAAAAAGAAAAAAAAAACGAAAGAAAAAAGAAATCAACCCTCTTTTTTGTTTTGTGGAGTGGAGGAACACGGGCAAAGTCACAGAGGGCAGTCCCTGCTGCAGCCAGGGCTCGAATTGAGGAGTGCCTGATCCCCATGCACGCTGAAACACTCAATGCTCTGATTCACGTTTCAGATCAAGGAGCAGAACTATCAAATACAAACTTAAGGACAGCAGCTACTGCAGTCAAATGTAATAACTAGAAAAAGAACCTATCTGTTAATTTTGTGAGGGCAAAAACAAATATGATTGTCTTCTAACTGCCCCCCTGCAAAACTCTGTTGACTTAGTATAGATAGAATTTAGCTTTCTATACAAAACAGACCAACATCAAGTTTAATGATAATACGAGCAGAATATCCATTTGGGAGCATAGTCCCTAGACCCTCCAGATTCACGGGACATCACCTCCCAGTGCTGCCTGAGCACAAGAGGGCCAAACCAGAGGGCCAAACCATGCCTTAACTCAGAGAGGCACTGCCAGCACTGCCCAGGACAGCTATTTTCCACCCAGTGTGTCGGATACAGAAGGTCCTTGTCTCTTACAGCAGTTACAGAGGTGCTTAGCTAGCCCCCACACCTGAAAACACTTTGGAGAAGAACAGAAATGCCCTGTTGATCACAGCTCTGCCACAAAATACCTGGCAGAAGTCTGAGTTAGGCACAGGCTCCGAGAGCTGCCCACCAGCGCTCAGCTCGGATAGCACAGCCCGGAGTCTGCATAACCAGGATACCTGTGATCAGTCACTGTTTGGATGAAAGGGAAGCATTCTGGCTGTGAAGACAATCTTTTCTTCCATGGAGAAACCTGCACATGCCTCTTTATACCCATTCCAGCTGCCCATGTAGCCCCAGAAGAGCAGGGTTGCTAGTTGTGTTTGCACAGCACCCAACCCTGCAGCGGCTGCTACAGGGGAAGGTGGTGGGAAAAAAAAAAACATTAAGATTTGAAAGCATTGAATAAAACCAGAAAATCCTGAAAATAATTAATGGGGTTCACAAAATCTCACCAGTTTCAAAAGTCATTGAGCTTTTAGGAACACAATACCTCTTACAACCACGAAAAGTTTGTAGCAACAGTCCTCTTTATTTAATCTCAATTTAACTGTTTTGTAGGCAGTTATAAAAACTCATTTTTACATAACTGATCTGTGCTAGTCATACTGCTTCAGCACCACACAGGGAGTAATATTTCTACTGACAAAGTCCTGTAACATAGTCAAACATTGCATAGCTTGGGAATGGGCTATGTTATACCACAGGTACCAGTGAGTCAATCTGATTTACTCGTCTGTGTTGTCTTGCAGAGAAAGCAGCCCAGCTCCAACCTTTAATTACCTAAGTAGTACTTGCTAAACTTAGTTGCCCTGAATATCCACAGATTAAAGCAGTTCTGGAGATGATCCCTGATAGTCCTTCCAAGAAGAATTCCCCCACCAGGTGCTGTTACACTTATCAACCCTGTTGGCTAAAGAACAATAATAAACTCAAGAGAATTAAAAAACGTAACTGTCTAACTTCAAGGCTGGAATATTTGTTCTTGTTCTGCACTCAAGGAACTCCATTAAGGCCAACTCAAAGGCTTTCTAAAGACCAATGGAAATAAAAATTCAACAACCTTTGAATCAGGCAAACGAGGTTTACTCACAAGAAAATACTACTGCTCTTTTAGCCTGAAAACAACAAATTGCTTCATTTTATTTTGGTATGGCAAAGCAGTATCGATCTTCTAGATAGTCCCTCTCATCCCACAGGCCCCAGTCTATTTCCACCCAGCCGCAAACAGAGCCCCAGCCCAAGAGAGCCCCTGGAAAGACCCACACGCTTCAGGGCTTCTGCTGACATCTTGCTTTGAGTAGGTAAGAAGGGGAAAAAGTGATCGCTCTACAAAGCGGAATTCAGCTATCTGGTACAAGAAGCTGCAAAGGCAAGTTAGATACTTCCCTGGCAACCTCTAAGTATCACTTTAAATCAGAAACATTCAGCATATTGAGGGGGTCATGTGCATGTCATCATCCATTTCTGATGATAACTAATTTTTGTACTGCCTTCTGTTAGACTTTGTAAAAACGAAACGAAATTTTCTTGTGAAAAGTTACATTTTTCATGAAACGCATCATAGCAGAGGAGTAGAATGAAAGAGTAACTATGAACAGAGCAGGGAGGAAGACTGGTAGCAACCAAACCTCACCCTCCGGGGAACTTATTGTAGGCACAATTTATTATTAAAATAAATAATAAACAGCTTTGCTACTGACCATCTCTACAGACTTTAGGCAAGTCACATTGCCTTTTTTTTTTCTTCCCCTTTACTTCCTTTACTTGTTTATTTTTATTATTTTGTTTTTATTATGAGCTTTCTGGAACAGAATCTGCATCTCTTAACAAGGATGGACAACTCTATAGTTAGCAAAGGACCATCCTGGCCTCCCTGCACCCTGAACTCGCAGGTGACTGACATAGGAAGAGATAGAGCAGTAACTCTGACTTCTCCGTCTAAGCAATCCTGGCCGGCTCATCTCCTGAGATGCCATGATACTAATGGCTCACAGGGAGGGATTTGAAAGAGGGAGGTATTAAGATTTTTCTAGATTTCACATGCTAATCTGTGAGAGGCAGCATCAAAAGTGAGCAAGAAAAAGCAAACAGACACTGGAAACTCATGTCAAAGTGTAAGCATGGGCAAAAGCAGGAAGCACTGGCTAGAAGCAGGGAAGAGGAAGAGAAGCTGGGAAAAGCCCAGTAAGACGAGGAAAAAACCCTATAATTTGAGGCCACAGAAGCCAAAGATCCTGTGGAGGATGTTAAAGAGCTGTAATGAGATTAGGCACTGAATGTTACCTCTGCAAAGGCATGAAAACCTATTTAAAGTAAACCTGAAAGGTCTCACCCTCTAGCAAGAAATGTTCAAGGCAGAACCTTAGGACTGCTATAAGCATAATGCTATAGAGCAGCATACCCAAGTGAGGAACTGCTCTCAAAAAGTTTGAGGAACAAATGACCGATAGTCTGTATTTTGGGCAAGGAACTTGAAATTCAAAGCAGATGCTAGTTCACAATAAAAGGGAAAAGGGGGGTTCTCCCAGTTCAGTTTCTTTGGGTTTCTAAACACAACTTCTTTAAATTAGTTGTCCTAATATTTAGAATTTTCCCACCTCTGTGAGTATTTACACCTTGCTATTCACGCACTTCAATACGTCTGTGCAGCAGATTCAGTGATACCCTCTGCCCACTGAACAAGTGACTGCAGCCCATGAAAGCAAAAAGTCATCTGGTGTCAGGAGTCCCTGCAGAGAGACCAACAAGCAAATATGTGTGCAGGCTCAACAGGCAGAGTCTAAATTATCTCCTTGCTTTGAGAAATGATGGAGATACATTCGGCACCTTTCACCTCCATGGGCAGAGAACACTCTCAGATTGTTAATCCCGTGCCTGTCATTATCATTATCCTGTTAGCTTCATGTTGTAAAAAAGGGGGAAAAAATGCACACAGACATGTACACACAGCCTGTGTTCTACCTAAAGTATCTGCTCCATTGTATTCCAACTCATCAGTGGAGTCCCAGCAGGAATGAATTTGAGTCATGGTTTCTAAGGTTATTATGTTTTCTACTCAGTGTCTGCCAACTTTAAATAATAAAGGAAGCCATCACCGTTGCTTGAAGGTTTTGCCTTCCTGGAGAATAGCAGTGATGCCAGTTGTCTGCACCTTCATGGAGTATTTTCAGCCAGCTATGTGGATAGCCACATCTATCCTGTACAAAACTTCAGCATTAATGAATACAATAATAGAAATGTATAAGTAAATCATGTAACCTCTGAATCAATAATTCAGTAATAAGGGCTTTTATCAGGAATATTAGTAGAATGAAGTGACTTACTGCAACAAAACAGCACACAGTGGCCAAGAGTATTTTTAAATTGGCGATTTTGATTTTTAAAACGAACACGGAGACTCAAGAAGGCCTATTTTTGGTGAAGCTTTCTAAATTGCCTTATATCTACATGGACACATTAGAACAGTTTGGCAGAATGCTCGTTTGCAATCCGTATTAAGAATCAGGAAAGGACTAGAGGCTGCAGATACTTTAATGTACCAAGCATAAGGCTGAAAACAAGCCTTGCTTTCCTTAAGGACTTTTCAGAAATCCTGCTTGTTTTTTGTTCTAGACTTCTCACCTTAAAAACAAAAAAAAAACCCTCATCTCCACAACTACATAATCTTAGTCTCCTGCCACCCAACTCCAAATCTCAATTCCTCTATCACTTTTGCAACTTCTGGTCACTATTTCCCACCTTCAGCTGCTTCTCACCATCTACTTCTGCACTTACCCAGCTTGCAGTGTGAAACTTCCACACTGTGCAGTCCAGGCAGGTCTGATGAGAAACTCAGAGCACAGAGAGGCCATCTCTGCTCTCAGGAACAAACAGAGATCCAAAAAAGCTAGAATTTGCACAAATACTAGTTGCAGTCTTGCAGGTCTCAAAAGAATTTGCAAACTGCTATTTTTGACAGTTCTTATCTAAAATTATGCAGATGTCATAAGTGTGTCTCTCCTACCAAGCTTCCAAAACCCACCAATTAGTATTTTGTTTTTATTGATAAACAAAGCCACACTAGCCACTTTCCTCTAGCCACACACTGTGGAAAACAACTGGACTATTCTGGTCCCAGTATATTTTAGACAGGCTGCTTTATAAAGTTTAGCACGCAAAATATCCAGCCTTCCCCCTTCCCTCCCCAATTTTCTATTAAATTTGTTATCTGAGGCATGTACTCATTATTCCATATTCAAGTATTTAAAGTTTGTCAAAATTAAAAAGAACTCAAACAGGTTCTTGCAATGGCTTTCATACCAACAGCAGGATTTTTGGTGTGTGGAAAACTGAGCATGGTCGTACTAGTGAATAAGAACAGATCTAGATGCACACATACACAAAATATCACACTAAAGATAACATTAAGAGCAAGACTTTGTAGGTGTTTGTGTTCAATTCTCATTAACTTTGATTTTAAAATCCTTAGTTTAAGAGTTCAATATGTTGCAAGTAAAATGTAATTTATTTAGCTTTGATACCAAATTGTAACATCGTAGGAAAGTCAGGACAGAAGGGACTCTAAAAAATCATCTTAGTCCAACCTCCTGCTCAAGCATCATCTTTATAAGAGCCGAGATGAGGAAGAAAATATTTGATTCTTTGTTCCACTACATGTTTCCTCCTTGACATCAGCCAGTGACCTACATGCTGCCGTCTGCCTGAGTTCCCCTCAGTCACAAAGGGAAAAACTGGGAGTATTGAAAGTTGGAAGTATTACTACAATAACATTTGGGAAAAACTTAGGTATTACTATCTGAAATACAAGAAAACAAATATATGAAATACAGAGCCTGGCTAATATGGGACACCTGTGATCGAGCATTTGGGAGCATTTGGGACAGGCTTTTTTGTCCCATTTAGAGAGCATGTAGCTACAGGTGTGAGAGCTGGTTCTGAAGCTGCTACACTTCAGAGACTGCCTTTTCATTTTAAATCTCTTTCTTGGTTTCAGACCAAAGGCTTGTCTTGTAAAAATTATTATCCAGTGTGCTTCATCTGGACCAAAACCAACTGTTACATGAAAAAAATATATACAAAAAAAAACTACACAACATTTTTATTAGGTTTAAGAATATAGCAAAAGATTTTTTTTTGTTTATCTCACTTGCCCATTTACTGCATCTCTAAATGGCATTTTAGTCACTTATTTACCGTGTGTTAAACTACTACTTGCAATTTTGGCACTTAGTCTTGGGGAAATGGATAAATTACCCTGGAGCTCGTTTCGTGTTCTCAGCTCTCCAGGGGACTCTGCCAGCAGGTTGAGCCAAAGCACAGAGATGTTTGTCTCATTTCTTTCTACCGCTTTGGATGCCAGTATTAACACACTGCTAGAAAATGAACAGCTCAGGCATAATACCAGTTATTCTTTAAATCCTAACTTCAAACAAAGCACATTTTCTAAATGCATTCCCAAAAAGAAAGCTAAAATGTGAACAAAACATTTTTCCCACATGATTTCTACTCACTCCAGTCCTTTTAATAGGTACATCACTAAGCGTGGCAAAGAATGCCAGAGTTTTATCCTAAATCCAGGTGTGAATTCTGATTAGGAAACATGAATAACTTGTCATCAAAGGCCTGTCATCTGCCCTCTACTCGTGCACTGACTGTGCTTTTAAATGATCACACATCTGCCTCCCCCAGGGAAAGAGAAACCACAGGAGCAAGATGACACTCAGTAAAGCTGAGCACCCAACATCTGCAGGGACAAGAGGAAGCCCAGAGACATGAAAAAGCAAGCAAGCCGGTGACAAAACTGCACAATTTCTGTGCATAAAGGCAGGGAAAAGTCTCACTGATTATGAAAGATTGTGTGGAATATTTGCAAAAAACAAACAGGTTTGTTTGCATTACCTGAATAAAACGCACAGATGAATAGTAGAAGAAACTATAATTCAAGTTGATTTTGTCAGTTTTGACCTATCATCATACAAACAATCACAAATATACTACTAATATCACCACCCTAAAAATGGAGGTGCAACACATTTATCTGCAACAGAATGGCAGTTTGATCAAGGGAAGATCATTATCACACTGCTTAGGGAAAAAAACATCAGCACAAAATGGCAAATTCTATCATAACAATATAATATGCAGTTTAGGATCTTATATAGTAACATTCCTATGAAGATTAAGAATACCTAAATCCATATCGAGATTGTGTGTATTTAACTAAACAACATGTTTGTTAAATGAAGTTGATGACATGTTCCTCACTACAAATGCACAAGAAATAGCTTTTTCTTTTTTTCCCCATTTTTTTTAATTGTAAAATTGCTTTGAAAAGCCAGTGGCATTCCCTCTAGCCCTTGGGAACCCCAGCACTGACATCTGTAGAGCACAAGAGCCCAGGGTTTTTCCTGTGTTAGCAAAGCTGTTTAAAACTTCTGCAGCTTCTCTACAATGTATCACATTCCCAGGAGTCCCCAAGGTTTGAATAACTAATAGTGTAAAATATACACGGGTTTAATGACTTTTGATTCTGACTCTGCACTCACACACACACGCTGCTAGCAAACACAGGTTATTTCACTGTAGACAACTGATTCTTTTTCCTTCACCTTAAGAGCACAAGGCATTGCCATAGTGTGCACTTAAATTCTAAAATAAAAGGCAGTATGGCCTAGAAATAAATGCTGACCCTGTCTTTCCCCCAGCCCACAGTTCATCTGTGCCCACTGGTAAAAATGGAAAGAGAAGGTTCCAACCACATCCCCTGCTCATTAAAATCATTGTTGCTCACAAGCTGTCCATGAGCATAGTGTCAGAAGACTTACAAAAATTTGTTCTGATGAATTTCTAATTCACAGTAAATCATTCCAATGCTTACACTACTGTATTCATGGATTAACATGAAAATATTTATAGTAGGAAACCCTCCAGACCCATTGGCTTAACAGACTATCATGACCCGCTGTGGTCACACAGATAGACAGGGCCTACCTGGGAGACACATCACACCACCCAGTCACCCTGCTTTTAATTGCTCTCCAAACGGGACCCAGGATGCTGGAGATCTTGGAGGTGGTGGGAACACTGTGAAACAAGAGGCGAGCCACGGGAGCAGAGAAGCTGTAAATCAGTCCTGCTGGGCAGATGGCACTGCAAGCTAGCGAGCTGTCAGCAGATGGAAATGTGAGTTTGGATAAGACCAAAAAAAGTAGTTGTAAACTAATGAGCTCTGCTCAGCTGTTAATGACAACTAACTCTTTCCAAAGATTTTGTTTCAACTGGGGTCAGATCAACCTCTTCTCCTATATTTACCATGGAAGAATTTTCAGGGCTGTAAAGAAAAGGTTTGTTTTTAAGCTCAGCAGCCATCCAGAGAGGTAGTGCAGTTACTCAATAGGAGATGAGCAGGAGATTCATAATTCGGAAATCTCTGGTTCTCAGGAAATTTTTGATGACCAGACTTGTATACACCATCTTTAACTCCCCAACCTAGCTCTCTATCACATTTGCCTCTTTTATGGCACAGACGCTTCCAACAAAGGGACAACTGCAAGACAAGAAACATTTTTACCAGAAAAAGACTGCAGGACACATTGACTTTCCTGACTAATCTTAGTCTGGACTAGACATGAGGTTGGTTTGGCGCTCACAAACACTCCACCTGCTTCCCACAGCTAACCTCCAGGTCCTTGGGTTGGAATATGGGGTATCTCAAAACCCTCAGGGCTGCAAAATAATTTCTATCAGAAAAACAGCAAAAATCTTTATGACATTCGTGAATATCAGCCCCATTAACCTCCAGTGTTAAACATATCGTTTCCTCTAGCTCTCCAGCACTATCAAACTACCTTTTTTTTTTTTCTCCTTTTTATTAATATTTTTCTTTCCTTTGTCAGAGCCTCAGGGTTCTTTTTATAAGCGGCGTTGCCAAGACTTCAAAGGGTTTTTTCCTATTCTGATACAATGGTCCCAGAAGCGTTAATAATGTTTTCTGAAGAACACAATACAAAATGATCTGCTTCTGCAGGAGAAGCAAGCTCACACAATGATGGAGGCTCCTCCATTGTGGCTAGAAGCTTACGAGGTTTTTTCCCCCCAAGAAATATTGCCACAGATGAGCTCGTCACGACCGTCACAGACTGCAGGGTTCTCACACTCCTATAAACTTCTATAGCTGCAACTTCCAACAACTGGGAATTTACTCTGCATGCAAGAAAAGGGGATGAGGCAGCAAATAAAATAACTTTTCCGAAAGCCTCTGGGAAAAGGGAAGTAAAACTACAGACTTGTGTGGGAAGCTAATAAAGCGGGAGCACTGCGACACAACAGCAGTGACAGAAAGGATTAACAGGCTCTCAGCAAGAACTTGCATTGCCCAAGGTGTAAAGAAGTTCTTGCATCCTAAACACGCTTCCAGAAACATCCACATAAGGAAACTGCTATGACCCATATAGACACAATGCATTTGTGGGGCCCATAGTGCATAAAGCAGATACTGAAATGACATTAGAATAAGCACATCCCATAACAGAAGCACTTAAGTATCAATAGCATTATATAGCACACATACATACCGAGTAAGTGAAAGCTCCCAAGTGACAATCCATACTTTCTCACCAGTTTCCTGCAGGATCTTGATCAAGTTGCCATTCCTGTCACTATTCTCCCTAGCCGTAGTTGTGGGGTTAAACAAGCTACACGTCTCAAGGAGATGCTGCATATCCTGCTTGCTTCTCTTTAATCTAGTTTAGGTCCTATGTCTTGTTCACATTACAATACAGATTTCAATGACTAGTTATCACACAGGAACCAAGGCAACCCACAATTAGCTAATATTAAGCAATAATGACTATTGATCGTTACAAAAGCATTCTTGTCTAACAAACATCAGTTTCAGATATTTTCAAGTGTTCCCTGCATTTGCAGCTATCTTCTCTCTAGCCACTTATGCAGCGTCTGTATCTCCCCTTAGCTATATAAGGCCAGAAAGATAAGCTGTGCTTAACTACAGAACAACAGGAAGTCACTAAAGAAGCTACCACTGCAACACCACAACAAGCTTGATCATTAAACCTGTGTTCCAACTTGAAGCAACATCTTTTAAAAAGAAAGGCTAATTCCAGCCACTGTGGCTAGACATCATGAATTTAATGCAAGTCTCACGATAGTTTTGTTAAGGCCTCAGCAGGCTGAAATATGCTTAGACTCAGCTATGGTTACCAAGAAAAGAACACCTCAAAGATTCAAACTTCAAAGAGCAAATCAAAATGACCAGTTATGCTTAACCCATTTATTCTTAAACTAATCTTTCAATTTTAGAGGAAGGGAGGAGGTCAACTCATTTGTTTTAAGTATCTCATTTGTTTTAAGAGAAAGCAACATTCCTCAAGTATTCCATTTTACACATGAGCATATTGAGAGTGTTCTGCCTTGGCAGTTTTACCATATCAGGGTAAGTTCCCACTCATCTTGTATGGAAATTCCCAGCAAAAATTTGGAGAGGATCCTTCTCATCCAAACTCTCTGTTGGCTCGGCTCTGTATATATGTGTATGTATGTGCACATGTGTGCACACATGTGCATGTTCATTCACTGATGCATCCAAATACATGGAAGAAAAAAAGGAATGGAAAGGAAGAACATTTTATGAGCACTCATCAGGAATGATTAGGTCTTTCCAAAAGGTCATTTATTTCTTATTTATTCTCTGGGAACAACTCAGAAGGATAAATCATCAGTATTGTAGGATTACAGGTCCAAACAACAACAAACTCACTCAAATAATTCCCTGACAGAAGCATAGAGAAGTCCGGTTTGCGAGTCTCTATGTCCTGGGCATCGAGGCAATAAAATTTAAGCTTTTGGAGCTGCATGAACAGTGCTCTTCTCTATTTCCCCCTACCGTGCACAAGCACAACAGTGACATCAATCTATGTAACAGGTATCTCAGTGCTAAAACACCTAACAGTGAGAAGAGGGAGCACTGTTCCCATCTCCCCTAGTGCCTGGCAGCATCCCAGGACTCAGGCTCTCGTTGTCTGCATGAAGGTAGAGACTCTGCTGTCATCCCCTGGTTAATCAAAGAATTGTATTGTTAAAAAAAAAAAAGAGAGAAATCTGAACTTGACATTAATTTGTCTGGTGCCATTGGCAAAACATCTCATCTTCCACACACCATAAACCACCAAGAGGCAAGGAAAAAGAGGAAGGAAGCATACACTGGAAAGACAAATGCGAAGATGAAAGCACTGTGGAATAACGCTCATATTAAAGGTCATCATCTATCCCTGTCCTCAGCCAGTTACTATCCTCCAGCCAGGATGGAAATCTTAAACTGGAATGAACTCCAAGGCACCTGTACAACTCGCCTCACCCACCTCTTCCACACATTAAATGCACAGTGCACTAGGTACTCAGCCAAAACCTTAGCAAGAGACAAACACTAGTTAAGTCTGGACCGGTAATGAACACAAAACACTGTGCTCCAACATCTCAAACACTGTGTTTTTAGCTACCCATGGTTTCTAGAAGAGTGCACCTCTCATAACTACTGCAATAACCCCAAGTAACATCAGACACACGGAAGCCACCACCAAAAGAAACCTGTGGGCTCAAACTCTCAGCCCAAGCCCCATAGCAGCTCCAGAACATAATTATACCTAAATACTCACTTCTACTTTTGGTAGATAAAGTCATTACCTCCTATAGCATCATAAACCTCCTTTCTACATGGTACCTTTTTACTTTTTAATAATTTTGACACTTTTGTGCTTACCCTAATGCATCACTGCAACTTGGACACGAGCGTACAGTGCAAGACACCTCAGCGGCTTACAAGACATCACCAAGTTTTCCCATCTTACCTGGGTCTGTACAGTTCTTTCCATCATGTGTCCCATTAGGCAAGGCCATCAACCTTCTGTTCCTCCATATTTCTGATAACACGTGCCTGTCTGTGATAGCAGAATCTCGGCCTGTATGGAACAGAAAGAAGTTATGCCCACTCTCAATATGCATCATCCTAACTGGGCCAGAGAGCAGGGCCCCCGCTAGCCAGAAGCCCTCACAGCCCTACACATTGCCAGAGGCCACAAGTCTCATCAAACTTCTTCATAAACCAACAGGACTTCTCCATAAATTAGCATGCTAGGAGCTGCCTCAGTGGAGCTTAATGAACACGGCACATAAGAAGCATTTGTGATAATGTAGGATATGCAACTACAATGCTCAAAGGAAGAATATATCCCCCTTAATTAAATCGCTTCCATCTCAACTCTATCCATTTCAAATGCATATCTAATAATGAAACTTCTTCAGCATCTGATCTGGTAATTTATAGTCAGTCATCATGCAATGTTTGTGCTTTGCGCTACAGTTATTCTTGCAATAAAAAATCTCGCTTGGAAGTTAGTTTGGTTAGTGCCCTTGATTAAATGATCTGCTGCCTCCCTTGCAACAAGCAGAGAGAACAGATGGTCAGTGTTTATA
>NW_020454183.1:1468351-1539998 GCF_003342845.1 Nothoprocta perdicaria
AAAAAAAAAAAAAAAAAAAAAAAACACTACCTGATGCAGCATACCACCAAAAATTAGGTTATGGGGGATTTAGCTGATAACCCCGGGGATTAAAAAAAGATAACTTTCATTAGTCATGGCATTTCTCATGCAAACCCCCAAAATTCTGCAAAGTCGTTCACTGCAGCAGCAAAGAAACCTCAAACCACATACACACAATCACCCCCCAAATTAGTTCTTTTCACAAACCAAGAAGTTTTTGAAAATATCTAGCTAGTGCAAGGGGAAAAAGAAAAAGAAAAAAGAAAAAAAACGCACACACACAATAAATGGTTCTGGATGAAATAAATAAATAAATACAATCTAAACCACAAGTGAGGAAAAAAAAAAAGTTTCAAAGTTCCGGGGAGAGCAAAATGCTGAAGCGGAGGATGATACTAAACTCTTCCGCGGAGGGCTTGTTGCCATCCTAGATTTGTCTCAAACACCAGCAGTCGGAACGTGAGCGCCGGAGCTGCAGCCGGCGCCGGCTGCACGAGATACCCCTCCAAAGAGCCCTCTTAACCCCCGCTTGCAGGCGAGGAGGGGCAGAGCCCTGCGAAGGGCGCCGAAAGCCGCTGTTCTCGCCCCGGGGGTTGTTCTCGCCCCGGGATTCGCGCTCAGCCCGGGGTGAGCACCGGGGGCTCTGCTACCTGGAGCGCGGCGGCACCTGCGGCCCCCGGTTCCGCACACGCGGGATGGGGGATGCGCGGGGCGGGAAAGGAGCTGCGCGGATGCGGCTGCTCGTAACCGCAGCACGTTACAAACACGGCGCCTGCACCAGCGATGCAACAAGCCGCGTACAGCGCGAGACGGGCCCCGCTCCCTGCCCCAAACGCCACGTTTCGGAGGAGGGGATGAGCAAAGCGCGCGGTTGTCGCTGCCGAGGGGGCTCCCCCACCGCGGGTTCAGGCGAACGGCAGCGCGGGGCCGCGGGCGGCGCAAACGCCCCGCGCTGCCCTCGCGCCCGGCGCGGGCTCGCACCTGCCCGGCTGCTCCCCGCCTGTTTCCAGGGGAAACTCCAAACGGGAGCGGCGCCTGCCCACGGCTCCCTCCTCCGCCCGCCCGCGGCCACTCACCGAGCCGGGAGAGCAGGCTGGACATGCACCACGCGAAGAAGAGGATGGCGCAGATGAAGCCGAGCTGCTGCAGCAGCATCTCCCGCCGCTTGCGAACTTTCCTCAGCGTTTGCAGCATGCTCGTGGGCGCCGCGGGCAGCCCCATGCGGAGCGGGCGGCTCGGCGCGACGCGACGCGGCGCTCACTCGTGGCGGCCCCACGCGAGCCGCTCCATGGCCGGGAGCGCGGCACGAACGGGCGCCTCGGCTCGGCTCGGTGGCAGCAGCGAGGCAGGCGGCGGCAGCAGCAGGAGGAGGAGGAGGAGGAGGGAGGAAGGGGAGGGAGCGCGGCGCTCTCAGGGGCCGGGCCGAGCCCCGCGCCCCGCACGCGCCATGGCCGGCGGCGGAGGAAGCGGCTCTGCCCGGGAGGCGGCGGGACGCGGGGCAGCGCCCGCAGCAACCGCCCCGGCACCGCGGAGAGCCCGTCCAGGGACGGGGCGCCCGGGCTGGCGGCGGAGCCAAGTTCCCCCGGTGCCTCCTCCCCGGTAACTCCTTGGTGGCTGCCTCCGGCCCGCGGCAACGGCCCGGCGCGCGCGGGGATTAACGGAGCGCGCTGGGGCTGCCCCGGGGCGGCGCTTCCCGCCGCGGCGGAGGGCGCGGGCCGCGCGCGGCCGTTGGGGCGGGCACCGGCCGCCCCCGGGTTATGTATTTTTAACGGGGCACTTGGGTGGGGAAGCCAAGCAAACGGGGCGCTTTGTCCTGCCCTTGATGCACTTGCAGCGCTAGAAGCACGTGGAGGTGTTTAGGGTAAAGGAGCGACCCGATCTGTTTCTCAGCTCGCAGCTCGGCCCAGACTGTCCCAAAGCAGATCTTTTCTAACAGGAATTTGATATTACGTTCATTAATTACTGCTCTGCCCCAAGAATAATTCCAAAAATTTCCCAGAGCAGCACGGGCATCGTATTCCTTCAGGGTGCTCAGCGCTGCTGTGCATGGCAGCGAGCGCGTGTAGACACAAGGGAGAATTAACTCCTCTGATCCTTCTTTTCAGCGCAGCACTTGAATGACAATGGAAAACCCTTTCTGTGAGTCTCCTCTGGATTTCTGTCTCCGAACTCCAGTACATGCAGTGCTGCACTTCGTCTAGCACAATTCTAGCAATGTCATAATTATAAATAAGAAATAACAAAGAAATCCTAGCCTGCAAAAGAAAATCTTTGCAAATAAAATATCATTAATCCTCTCTCTTTTCCCTTTCGCCTTAAATCTTCCTCTTTTTTTTCTTCTTTTCTCCTTACTTCTGTCAGTTATTACTGGTACAGTGAGATGTGGTAGCAGGGCCAGGGTGTTCCAGTTGGCACCCAGGTGTGAAAGGGCTCACGAGTGACACTGTGACCAATGCTGCAGTTGGAAGGAGTTTGGTTACTTGAGTGGAAATCCAAGAGAAACCATTTTTTGCCTCTTTGCTGGTTTACAAGAAATAGCTACAGAAACTGGCATGTCTTAATCATTCCAGCTAACAGGGCAGATTGCATCCAAGAGAGCTTTGACCTCTTGATCTAGAGAAGGCAGAAAAGCAGGAAAGCTCCATGTTAGAAGAATGACACTAGGATGTATGCCAGTCTCCTTCATTCCAGTTCTACCTGCTGAGAAAGGTTGAGTAACTCATATAGCTCTTGCCTGCCCCTTAGCAGGTAGTCAGGAAGAGGACAAGTCAGTTTACACACCATTTTTTCCCTCCAAGGCCGTGTTGGAAACCTCTCAGTTTCAGAACCCAAGTGAAAGCCATCCTTGACCTGAAAAATTTCCAGTCTAAATGAAGTCCAAATGACAAATTTGATACATAATAGGACATTCTTACTTATGTAACACTATATCACAAGGTAAGCTTTGTGATTGAGGTTTATTGGATCATATTATTTATAGTGGGCTTTTTTTTTCCCCCTTGAAGGTCCACTGAAGTTGGTGTCTGGCTATATGTCAGTAGAGATGCATAGTTAGACATGAGTGCTTACCTTATCTGCTATCAGCATGCCTCAGAGCTAATTCTTCTTATGGCGTTTCAACACCTCTCTTCATTAGAGTTGAGGCTTCATTAAGCCTCCTCTTCTACTCAAAGTGACAATCTATATTTTTTTTCTGTTGGGGGAAGCATCCCCTTGTCTTTCCATCCCATTGCTCTGTGTTTAATAAACGCTGCAGAGCAGATTGTGTGATCTTCTGTATTAAGATTTCAACTGGGAATAAAAAGATATGAACACTGGAAAGTGAAAGATACTCTTTCAGTATCCTCTTGGCGTAAGTGTGTTACTTCTTCACTGCTTCATAACTTCTTCACTGCTAAGATAGATCAGAGCCATGGGCTCCCAAGAGGCTGCCCTCAAGGTTGGTCTCTGATTAGGACACCTGCAATTAACTGAGGTTGCCTGTGATCTTTATACTTACTCGGTTTGATCTTGTACCGAAAATAATGTGGCCGTGATCCCATTATTGACGGGAATCAGCATAGTGAGAGGAGCCATCCTTAATCATGACTTCCCAAGGAGCCTCGGGGATGTTACAACACTATCCCAGGTCAGATGTTCACCCCGATGTTTCCTTTCTTTTTTCTGGTGAAACAAAAGAAGAGGCAATGCAGTAATGTTTCAGTTACTTTCAAATGGCATATAGTTGCCCCTTTATATGGAGGACATTTCCTTTTGCTCCTGATTAAAGCCACGGGATTCTCATCTGAAGAGTTACTGACATTAAGATGTACAATGATAAGTTTGTTTGGGACTGAGGTAAATTTGAGTCTGGAGATGAGTCTGTGGTTCACAGATACACCATATCTGTGTTCTATGCATTCTTTACACGAAAAGCATAGAACTGAAGTATTATTAGAAATCCTAAGCTTCACATGTGAGGGATTTTCATTAATGCTGTCAGGTCTTATGAAAATCACATGGACCAAATGAAAGCACATGGTTAGCGATAGGAATGCAAGTTTAATATTGCCTTTTTGGCCCTAGTTTTAGAGGTGATAGTGACTATAGAAACCCAGGGACCATCCCTATGAGGAACTGAAAGAAAGAACCAAAAAAAAAAAAAAAGCAAAGAAAAAAAAAAGGAAGAGGTGTTCTGTGAGTCATTTCCAAAAATCAAATCTGCTAGCCATGAAAGCAGTTCTCAGAGTGATTGCCTCTGCGTGTGCACGTGTGTCTGTATACACCAATGAAGGAGATCAAAGTTCATATGGTACTAATTTCCTAATCATACAGGCTTCTCAATAGCATTTTTAATCACTCTGGTGATCACAGGGCAGCCTCAAAATTATTCTTGAATATTTAACTTTCAGATCAGCACCCTGTATTACACGTGCTTTGACAAAGATGACATGTTATGTGATGTTCTGCACAGGCTGTCCCAAAAGGCAGTGTGCCACAGACCTGCCGGGCAGCTCTCTCACCTCCCCAGTCAGCAGGACTTGCATCTGAAGGCTTTAGCCGAGCACCCTCAAGCCCTTCAAACAGGGCCCATTCAGCAGCTTTCAGGAAACCCGCCACCAGATCTGGCTGGTGGACACCCAGGGATTTACACATGATAACACAACGTAGGAGTCAAAAACAGGAAGCAAATAGTTCATGCATAAGGTTTCATTTGAGAAGCTTACATTCATTTTTTAAATCTCTAAATTATTGCTATCTCTCCCCGTAATAAGAACTGCCTATAAATTCAACAAGGTCTTTCCACCTTGTGCACGTGCTATCTTAACCTAAGCCCAACACAAGAAATCTATCCGTGCTTATCACTGTGATAACTTAATACTCATGTATGTCTCACACTAAATTGTCTCACTAGAAGCACAGACTAACACTAGCTTCAGCTGGCACTGCCAAATTTCCTTGTTTTTCATCACCAGCACAATTAGTATCTTGAACTGAGTAATGGCCAAAAGGCTTTGAATTAGGGAAGTGTCTCACAGGAGAGGTGTGAAACCAGCTCATCTAAGGAGAAAATAGTGATGCTGCCGAGGGTCGAAGGGGCAGTATAATGCTTGGATGCATTTTCTATGGCACCCCCTAAAAGCTCTGAGCAGCAGGAAAAGCAGCAGCACAGCAGGGTAGCTGGGAACTGAGAAGCTCTTGGTCATGAAGACTGTTCCAGACCAGAAGAGCTGTGATTGCATCAGCTGAGAAGCCCTGAGAACTAGGAGGTGAATCGTATATGATAGACACCCAAACAGTCCTCAGAGCCTGTGGCAAGGCCAGCTTTTCCAGCCAGCAGCCCAATATCAACAGTGCTATCACCAGGGTCTAGAGATTGTACCAAAGGAAAACCAATAAAGCCATTAAAAACCCAGCTGAGAGGAAAAGGACTTTGATCCTGCCATCACCTTATTTTGGTTAAGTCATAAGAGAGAACCTGAACTTGTTGCTGTCCATAATCACCTGTTTCTCGAGAAGGAGCAATTCCCAGTTTATCTGGGACCTTGTCCCTCAAAAGGGGGCACATGCAAATATGGCCTGGCAGAATAAGCTCACAGAAAGCAATCAGTCGCCCATCACTGCTTTCATGTTGAGCTTTAGCTGGGGCCACCACAAGTGAGCAGGCATATGCCCAGCTGCTTCTTTAAACGCTGCGAAAGCTGTGCTAGGCTGATACATACTTGACAAGCAGGTACAAGGGCATCAGCACGGAAGCTCCACAGCTTCTGCTAGGGGTAAACCCTAATCTGAGACCACTTCTGGAGCTCAACTACATCTGTATTATCCAAGAAACCTCTTTTTTTTTTTTTTTTCCCTTTTCCCCGAGATCCTCACCACCTCTCTACTCATTCTCAGATTTTTACCTCCCATCTATGTTCCTAATCTAGTGATTGCTGGCTGTGCTATTATGTCTTGCTTTTGCATGCTTCAAAGAGAGAAGTTTTCCTTAAGATACAGAAATAACTCTGTATTAACTCAGACCTTTGCTTTGCTTCCAAGACTATAAATAACCTTCAATCAAAGCTTACATGCTGTGAAGAAGTCAGTCTCACACTGTACATGGAACCACATCCTCCTTTAACTCTGCCCAAATCCCTCTTTATGCTTTTTGTCTTGTGATGTTCCAGGCCCCCATTGCTCTCTAATAGTCTTGGGTAGTGCTACTTTCTGTTTTGGATGGCACTAATTGCTTACAGTCTGTATTCTGTGTTTAACTAGTGACTCTATGTCTATGGAGACCCGATGTAGGAACTTCACTGACCGTTAATGGGATTCTCCCACAGCATGCAGGACTGCTGCAGGTGAGAGCCTCTCATACCCTGCTTTCCATAAGCAACCTCACATAAGCCCAGGAAGGAGACCAGGCTGCCACCTCTTATTCCTAGGCAAGAAGAATAAAAGATACCAACCAGGCCTAAGCTTTAACTTTAAACTACACAGCAAAATGAGATCACTTGACTCCTGATGTCCCACATATTCTGTTAAAGCATTTTAATTTAGGTGCATTGGTTCTGTTCATTCGTGTAAACCCACCAAAATGTCTCCCAAGTAGAAAATATCTTGTTTCTGTACCTGTCTCCTCAGACCTTACACTGAGTGATTCCAAAGACAAGCACGTAGAGGGATGGTGGGAGCTGAGGCTGGGCAGAACACAAGCAGAGTGAAGACGCTGGCTGGCAAAACACAGCATCTTCTGACAGGACACAAGGAGGGATGTTCTGCACATCAGTGAAATTCAACCTATTCTTCTGCCCAGAGATTTCAACCTGTATCTAGACAAAAAGAGGAACTGGTTGGAAAAACCTCGGTAATAGTATATATGTATTTACTTAAATGCTTGCCAGCTTGGAGGAACTCTTGCACGTGCATAAAACCGTACTGAAATGGCAGGTAAATTGCAGGGACCCTGCTAAACAGCACATCCACCCTACACAAATAACATTTCTCTCTTTCTCAGACTTGCTCCCACTAAATCAATTGATTTTACAGGTTTTACAATTTGCCAGTGTTTTTCTATTCCTCTGTGCCCTCATAATCACTTTCTCTCTGGCTGTGTCTCAGCTTTGCCACTTCTGACTTCCTCTCCATGCCATGGGACTTTGTTCCACACATCTTGATCTCCTAGGCCCAGTGTAAATTTTTCATTTGTTCCCCTCTCTGTAAGCAGAATTCCTGCCTCCTCTTCAAATCTCCCCTTAAACCTACATATGGATTTGAGTTTATTATTAACTCTAAGCCTGATTCCCAGGGGCCTGGGGAAATTTCACTGTGCATAACTATAGCTGGGAGGAATCCAGTTAGCTGGCTTCAGGCTGCACATGAGTGGTTCTGACTGCAGGTTAACCTCAGCATCCTCTTCCATCACTACATAGCACCTTCATTTGCTGCCCATAATCCTGCTCCCTTCCCAGATAAAGAAACTAAACTCAATTCTGTAAACACTCTCCATTTGTTTTCTTCCTGGAAAGCTTCTGTAGCCTGTGAAATACAATAAAATTCTAAACTGCTGTGGAGCCACCTTCATACACCTCAATCAACCAGCTTTCACACCTCCTGGGGTCTGTTTTTAAATCCCACTGCTAGCCCCCTCAGAATGAGAAGGATCATTAACCAAGTAAGAATTGATTTATTGCAGTGAGAACAGCTTTCAACAGCTATATGTTTTAAGCTCAAACCACCGTCTGCTATGACTTTGTGAAAACACAGGAGGAAACCACGGAGAATTCTCACACAGAGAAAACTCACATGATGCCAGTGCTTGAAAGCCTAGAGGCTGAAGAGGTTCAGTGAAGTCCTGTTGGGGTAACTGAGAAAGATTCAACAGGGCAGCTCCTTTCCCTCATTAGATTGCTACATCAGAATCATTAAGAACTGAAAAATAAGCATTCATCCTTAGTGACTGTGGAAAAAAACAGACTGCATGCTGCCACGTCTAGGAGCAAATGCAGGAATGTATGTCCTGGCAACTGATGTCCTTGAAACAACGCTCTTGAAAATGGTGAGAACTGTCTTTATTCAGGAGCTCACAGAACATGTGCCTGAAGGAACCCTGAGAGGCCGTTCCCTTATTCTAGGGCAGCATCAACCCTCCCTAATGCTGAGTGGGCTTGCTCTGAAACTTAATACCCATCTTGATACTCAAAGTGCTGCTTGACTGCCTATCAAAGCTTTTAAAATAAAAAAGATGGTGAATAATGTTAAGAAAATTTACACCTCCTACTTTGGCTGGCATCTTTTTTTAACATTGTTAGTGAGCAGAGCTCAGAGAGTTCTTGGAATTTTTCCCCTCATCTGACCACAGATTTTTAAAAAGGAAAATTTATTCTATTGAAAGTCTGTTATGTTAAAACTATTAGGAATTGTAGCTGTCAGTCAAAGGAAAGGGAGAATGTTCTTACCATTTATTTCTGTAAAGCTAGTAGAAATCATGTTGCTTTATAGGCAAGTTGGAAGAAAACAACTGTGCCCTGGGAAGATAAATTCAGTGCATAGAATCACGTAAAATGATAGCCCTAGAAGGAATGGCAATTGGGAAAATCAAGGGAGCAGGAGCAGTGCTCAATGGAGTGTTTTTTATGAGAAATTCAGGTCATTTATTTCATTGCTGTTTCATGTTGTCTTCTGTGCAAAGAATGGAGGGGGGTTAATTTGTTCCCCATTAAGCTCAAATGGGAAAGAGAACAGAGAAGGCTGAGTCAGAGTCCAAGTTCAGAACCACAGAATGAAAGGTGTTGCTTGAAGAAGGGCCTTCAGAGAAGGAAGGAGAGCTCTGGTGCACAGGAATAGCAGGAGGTTCTAAGCACATGGATTAGGCACAGCCATCTGTGGGAGCAGACAAAGGGAACCTTAATCAAAGCAGATGGGAAGGACAAGCGAAGCAGGAGCTAAAATAGGGATGTGAACAACACTGCATCCATTCTGAAGACCAAGGCTTGGGCTGTGAATTTGAAAAGAGTTGGTGTAGCAGGAGAGAGAGACAGCTAGAGCTGCAGAGCTTCAAGAAGAACATTCTCCCTGAAAGCTCCCATTAAGTCTACAAAATCGCAGTGCCTGCAGCAGAGCCTCCCCCAAACCCAGATAAGTGGCATTTATTACAGGTAAGGAAAAGTCATAATCAGAGCAGGCCTTGGCCTGTTTGCAAGCATTAGCTTGAAAATACTGACTACAATGTTTAGGTCTGAACTTCCTAACAGACTTCACAGTAAAATACTAAGCGAATTGGTAAATATTGCTGATTTTAACAAGCAATGGTTCTCACTCGCAACTCATAAATGCAGCATTGCTCAAAGCTGCTCCTTGCGATCCCTTACTCCTTGCGGCGCGGTGGGCTGGTGGTCACAGCGTGGTCAGCTGCCCCTCAGCACGGAGATGCCACCCAGGTTTGCTACAGCCCCTCTGGGCCGGACGCTCTTTTTATCTTGCAGTGGGAACAAAGTTGAGGAGAGAGCTGCCTTGTAGTCCGTTCTAATAGCTGCTATTGTGGGTGTCACCTACCGATCGTGTCTGACTCACCCCACCATCGTTTTGTTGTTTTCATCTAAATATTTAAGCACCGACATGTTCCAGCCACTTTACATTTCACCTCCTCAGAAGGAAGCAATGTTCCAAAGGTGTTGCCATGGAAACAATGGAGCGAGGAGGCAGCTAAACCAGAGGGAAAGTCACCCAACATGAAACACGCAGAGAGGCTTTGGGGTGACTTGAAATTAAAAAACGCATAATTAATTGTGTTACTGCTGAGCATGTGTTTTTCCTTATTGCTTTCTTATAAGAAGTGACACGAGGCCAACTATTTTTTTCCTGTAAAAAAAAAAAAAAAAAGAAAGAAAGAAAGAAAGAAAGAAATCCTTCAGAGAAATTTCAGTACATAAAGTCATAAAGTCATTCTTGACATAAGAGACAACATTCCTCGTTGGACGTGGAGTTAGTCCTACTATCAACAAGGTTAGGCATCAGAAATAGCGCGGGTGAGGGTCAGCAATGCTAGACTGCTCAAACAAATCATTCCCTACTGATGGCAATGGTCTGTGGGGAGTTGTGATCCAAGATATTTGCAAAGTTTAATCAGACTACGGGAAAAAGAAGATTAGCATTAGTGGAAGTAAAAATGCAGCTGGATATGGCATGCCTCTTCCAATTATACAAATGAATACACAAAGCCATTCTGCTCTGAAGTGGGTATTAAATTATCCTGGTGGATAAATATAAAAGCCTACCTTTGTCAATCTGTCACCATATATCCTGAAATCCATAATCACCTCTCTGAAGCATGAGAAGGAATAACCCTTGGCTATTGTCTCTGCTCACATCATAAACCGATTTCCAGCATCTCTAGTGATATTAGACAGCCTTAGTTTGCTGAACTGTATGTCATCCATAGCGAAAGGAACAAAGAAAAAATCAGTGAATTTAAGTAGGGGGAAGCTCAAAAAGAAAAAAAAATCCTTGTAATGAATATCATAGTCACATTGCAGTTGGCTAACTGACACAGAAACACTTAGGATATTTACATAAGGCCGTACAAAATGGTCATACAGATTCAGAAAGAGAACGTTAGAGAGTTGAGTTTTACTAGTTTTTCAAAACTATTTAAATTGTTGCTCAAAACTATCTTACACTCACTTCTGGACAAAGGAGGGTGCCAAAAGATAATAAGCCTCTCCTGAGGGCTGGAAGTTGTCTTGATGATTGAAGGAGAACTCATTCCTGACATCAGTGGTCAGCAGAAGAAAATCTGTCATTGGAGATCAGCAGAGTGGGACATATCCTGAGCAAACTGGCAGCGTTGGTTTGAACTGAGCACTGGGAACCTAGCAGGAGATGCCAAAAACAGCCTAGTACATCCACTCCAAACTACCCCCGTGAGGAAAGGTGTCCAACAGCTGCTCCTGGAGTCCTCCTTGGGACCAAATGAGTTTTCAATTGACTCTCAAATCTAAAGAGTCTTTTTTGAATGGAACTGTATATTTTCTATACATAGATCCACAAGATGTAAGCAGTACTGATGGAGCTTTTTGTTCAGAGACTTTGCAGTTTGCTGTGTTAGGGAAACAAAACACTGTTTGAAAAAGGGCCTACCTACCTGAAACACAGATTTAGCTATGAGCTAGTAAAAGAAGTAATTTAAATTTTATAGTGACTTTTGTGATTTTCTTGGGTGGATTAACAAGATATTTGTTTTGAAGACAAGAAACTATGTTTCTGGCTTATTGTTACATCCCCCTTGAAGGCTGGGCAGAAGGTCAAGTGTTAAATGAGATATCCATATAGCCCACAACTATGAGGGAGCAAGAGGGATTGCTCTAGTGAGGTTTGGACCCTGGGATGGGACCTGGATACCAACACAGCAAATCCCTGGGAGTAGGAACAGCTTCCACCCAAACGCAGCTGGTTTGGAAACACATAAAAGCAAGCAAGTTGGCCACCTCGCAGCAGCCTGGCAGCGCATTAAAGAGTTTGCAATGGTCATCACACAGTATATTCACTTGACAACTTTTAATGAAATATTATTTATATAATTCTCTACCCCCAAAACATTATCAAATCTTTTTGAACTAAGAGAACAGTACAACTAAATAAATGTTTATCTGAAGAAGACTGATCTTCTGTCCATTTCATAGTCTTTCAAATGAGCAGAGTTGCATTTACCCTTGTGACTGATGAAGGAGTCTCACAGAATTAGTTATGCTGTTGGCATTCGCTGTGCAAAGGGAGAGAGAGCCTGCATTTTATTTTTTTCTCAATGTTGGAAATCTATCTTATTTTTCCTGCCCAAATTATCAAGATGGTTGATAAGCTGAAAATAAATCAGATCATTGAGGTGAATGTTACATAGCAAGCTATTGTGTAACAGAACTGCACTTCCTATCTTAGCCTTCCAAGCTAATAAATTAATTAAGAAGAAAAAGACAGGTATTCTGAAAGTATTAACTAGCCTTAAAAATTGATTTTCAGTTCTTAAATTAATCCTAATTAATGAAATCTTTAATTATATGCAGAGCAAGATCACAGAACCTCCAGGGGCTCCGCTCTGACTTTGCCGTGAGCACCAGGCAAAGGGCACAGCTTTGTTTTTGCTCGTCTCGTCCCTGCAGAACAGAGCAGAAGCTTCCAGAGAAAGGCTGCCTGCCTCCTGCTTCCCTTCTGCTCGGGCACAGTCTGTTCCCTCCACGTGCTGGGCGCTGTGTCAGCTGCCATGGCAGGACCCCGTCATGCCCATCTCTCCGGGGTAGGCAGTAACCCTCGTGCCAAGTCAGCATCTGCCCCACTCCACTGTGTGTGGCCGGCAGCAATCAGCACACGCGCTACTACTTTCTTAAAAGTTTACATCACCTTCCCTGCTGGAACAAACACCAGTTTCATCTCTTATCTGAAAAATCTCTTTGCCCTTCTGTTTCTCTTTGCGTTCATGCTCGCTGACTCCAACGGACCCTGGACGAAGTCCTAAGAAGAAAAACTTTTCAGCTCATCAGCAAGTCTGAGCAGGCTGCTCATCCAGAGGAAAAAAAAAATGTTAAAATGCACTCACAGAATAGGAATTATGCCCAGAGTCTGATGCTTTCTCCTCCATTTCAGTAGGTAGATATACCAACTACTGCAAATACAGCCACATGAAACCCAGTCTTGGTTTTCCCTTCATCGACACAGTGCCCCCGGTCCACGCATTTTTAGGCAAGGATTGTGCTTATTTACCTGTGAGCAACCAGACATGGAGTATCGATGCACACACCAGCGATCTTCAAACGATAACATAATAGAGGCAAGTATGCTAGCTGCTGTTTTTCTAGAAAAGAAAGTTTAAAAAAATAATGACACATTCCATAATACTGAAAATCTTTCTCTTTGCCACAAGAAAATAGTGTGCTGGTATGAATGCTCATGATCTCTCTAGTGAATTGAAAGATAGCCAGGTATCATCACACTTCAAAAAAAAAAATCTAGTGCTATTCAGTGAGCAAAACATTTCAACACCTCAGCCTGTAGTGAGGAACAGGCTTAGGGAGGAAGAAGAATTTTTTTAGCTCTAGTCCTTTTAAATTTCTCAGCCATATCTTTTTTTTTTCCCTACTTGAGGAATTTTGAGGAAGTGAAATCAAAGGTCTATCTGATTTTAGGTCATGTACAATATTTGCTCTGAAGGCTCATGCAGGTTCTTTCATCCTTGAATTATTTACAACAAGCACAAACTGCCATGCAATAAATACCTCTCAACATATCACTCTGTAACTCTGTCAAGTAAAAATGTATTGGAAAATATTGGTAATTTGCGCATGGCAAATTATATATATAAATGTGTGTAATATAAAACATAAACAAAATATATTTACAAATATATATGTACATTAAATATATAGCTATAGACTTAGTAAGTATTAGTGATCATCCATCCATGTGACGGCTTGAAGAATGTGATTTATTAAAGACACGTAAAGGCAGTGTAGGTGGAAACCAATACAAACCTCAGGAAATCTAGCATGAAACTTGGACATCAAATTAGTACCAGAGGCTGCAAAAGAAGGCTAAAGAAATTGCATCTCAATCAGAAAACTGCTTTTTAGTCCCAGAAAGCTGGAGATTTGTGCAATTCCTAAAACACGGAAGATTTGACCCTCCATGTATCTTTTTGCTTATCTTACCCTAGCTAATGACTCAAGATACCTATTATGTTCTTATTTTGCCTTAAATATCTGTACAGAAAAAAAAAATAGCTTTGCAGATTTTTTACTTTGTGCTGAGGATTTATCAACGTCTGTACATATTTGCTTATGAAAGTAATTTACATTAATCGCCCACATGGGAAAAAGTATTTGCTTTTTGAGAATGTGGTTAGAGTTTTCTCCAGATGTATAATTATGCTTCCAGGTTTTAAGACTGATACTATGATGCACTGTAAGATTAAAGAGTTGCCAAAGACATATGTTTATTTTCTCTTATTTTTAAAAAGTGTATGCAGAAAGATGCATGTTCTTTGGGAGAAGAAGGTAGAGAAGAACAGTACAGGACAGAAAAGTCCAAAACTAGGGACTAGAGGAGTTGTAACTCGATTAAATGCCACTCCTAAGGACTGTGGAAACCTACCTGGACAAACTCAGTATCTGGGAGACTCAGTGAGGGGTTGGAAGTGGAGTCTGGAGCCTCAACCTGCCTCACGTGTTCCCTCCTGCCCTGCCAGACCCCAACAAACGGAAGAGCAGGCAGCAAAGCAGTATTCAATTTTTCTCCCAATTCTTTAGAGTGGATCTACCTATGCAATGGTATTTTGATTGGTCATGATTACTCATACCATTTTTGCTAGGACTGAAAAAGAGAAATAGACATTGAGAAATCACCCCTGAACACTTGCCCTTGTGGTCTGGAGAACATGGGAGGGGACTGGGGTGCAGAGGGATATATTTTGGGCCATCACAATGCTGTCCCGTGAACAAGAGGAAAAGGCATGACATGTTCCAGGATGTGTTTGTCAATGCCAGTGAAGGAAAGAGTTTAAAAATGAAAAAAAATATATATTTCTATTCTTGGAAGGCTTCTTTCTCATCTTACTGCTTTCACAAATACACTATTTAATTTTGCAATTTTCCATTTCATTACACCAACAACATTCAGTGCCTTTGTCTACTGTGTCTACAATTCTGACCTAGAAACCTTGCCATTCCCTGCTCAACTGATGCCATTAGCTTGGGAAATTCAGAGTGATATCTTCTAACAAATAACAAGCTAGGTGTAATTATTAACGAAAAAAAATTCAAAAGTTCCTGAATCTAATGCTGAAATTTTCTTCAAATATTGTAGATTGCTGATCTCATGGAAAAGCCATTGTATGTTGTAACAAATGTTGTATTTTTTTCTCCCATGCTCTTTGCCTGCAGCCACTTGCCAACATTCAAGGTCTTCTAGATTTTCTTTCAAAGTTGTGTGAGCTTCTGTCCTGTTGGCCAGAGCAGAGTGCCCATAGGGACTCCTCACAGGAGGCCGGTTCCTCATGCATGTGTGACCTGCCTTTCTGGCCAGCCTTCCAGCTCTAGAGCATTTCTTGGTGTAAGGCCATACCAGTCTTGCAAGGTACCTCTTCATTTTTTTTTTCTCTTTCTCTGCACGATTTTATTCTTCCTGCTGCTCACACAGAGAGCCTCTATATTCATAACTAGGCTGAAGGCTTCATTTTTGACTTGTTATGTAAACCTGAGTTCAGGTAGTTTCTCTTACAATTTCTGTAGTAGCAATCTACTAAGAAACTTAATTACTTCTTAAGTATCTCCCAAATTAAGACTGTTCCAACTACCCTTTACATAACAATACTGGGGGGGGGGAGGTGCTGATTTTGGTCTCACACAAATATTAATGAGGATTAATTAGTTAGAAGCTGATGGAAGCAACCCTAGATGAACCCAGCGAGTGCCCTTCAGCTTCAAGAAGGGCTACATAAATCATTCCCTTCCATGCTATCTTAAAACTAATCACAGGAAAAGGCATTACTCAGTAACACACATAAGAGGGATACTCTCTCATTTGTGAAAAATAGGGGAAAAAGAAACCATTTACCTTTTCTAGCAAGTTATTTCCTTTGATTGGGCTAGGCTGGCCGGGATAAAAAGAAAAAAAAAAAAAAAGAGAGAGAGAGAAAGAAAAACAGAATAGCCTCAAGGCAGCTGCATTAGTCTCTGCGTTTGTATCTGTTGCTCTGCTTCTCCAAAAGTGATTTCACAGTAAGAATTCCACCAGGAATCAAAAAACTTTCTTACAAAAGATGTGGAGAGAACAAGAGCTTTGTGCTGGAGAATACAGATGGGACTAAGAATGTCTAACAAAGCTGATATTTTTCATTGGTCTATATTGTCACGTAAATACACACGCTGTCACACACATTCATACAGCTGTAAAAACCTCTCATTAGCCAGCAACACAATGAAAATTTGAGCAACTCCCAGCTTTGTATTACATATGTTTGAATAACATAAAACCTGAGGATTCATTTGTCAGTTCAGCAACGGTTTGAGCTCTTATTTCAACACTATTTTTAAGGCTCAATGCACCAGTTGTTGTGATCAGGACCCTGAGGAGGTTATGACTAAAACGGGGCATAGAACTTGGGGAACAGAATCAGCTCCTAGAGAAATCAGTGATTTTTTTTTTTTTTTTTTTTTTTTTTTAACACTGAGTTAATAGGAGACCCATTTTTTCCCTTGCAATGTAGAAGTAGAAAAGAAATAAAAATCCATAAGGGAATAAGTAGTAAGTTAATTCTGCCCTGTCATCATTATCTAACTATTCCTAGTAGATGAATAGCTGTTTTGGATCATTTTAGAAATTACCCCTTTCAGACAAGAGTTGACAGAGATGAAAGCAGAAACTTGGCAAATCGTGACTGATGATGATGACACTTGTGATGGATCCAGGCTTCCCAAGTCACTATCTGATTAGATAACCTTGTACACAAAGGGCAACACAGAAAATCAAAGATAACCTGCCTCACAAATTCTTCTCGGTGCTCTATTTGAGCAGTATTGAGGCCCATATAACAGTATGAGAAGTGGGAAAAAGAAGAAAACTTTTCTATAAATGCCTGGCAACACATTTCTGGATAATAGCTTGGTAAAAAAAATCCATTTTTTGTTTGGAGAAACAAAATCAGCAAGTGCATCTGGAGAAACAAAACCAGCAAAATCAGCAGTGCGTGTTAAGGGAGACACTGCAGACTTTCACTCCCGTTCTGAGGAATTCCCTATACAAAAAGTTCTTTTATGCCTACAGAAAAAGATGTTGCTTGTTTATACGGTAGATGTCCCTGTGCATCTCTGCAATATTTGCTTCATTTTTTTGTATAAGGAAGTAAAAGTTTAATAGAAGCAGAATTTCATAAATAAAAGAGGACAGGAATAGAGAACACATTGAAATATCCTTAGCTACAAATGAAGGCAGCTACATAACTCTTGCAGAGCTTTTATAGTTTAGAGAGAAAGTTGTATAATCCAGTGTATAATGGTACTGTCAAATGGGAACAGTACCAAATAATGGTATCACTGCAACCGCTAGTGAGAATCACTTACAAAACGGACGAGATTTTTAATACAAAAAGGAATAACAAACTAGGACACTTACAACACAAGCCTGTGTGTTAGTAGAAACCTCGGAGGAAAAGTATCAATTCCCCTGAAAACTGGCCCTCATTTGTAGGATACATCACTAATTAACTCAGCAACTACAATGCATGAGACGAATGAGGCTCTCTGAGCACACAGAAAATAGGGAAGAAGGAGGCCTCTTTGGTATGCACTGCAGCTCCTGTTACTTTTCACCATTCCAGCAGGAACTGTAGAAAGAAGAGCTCCAAAAAATAAAAAAATAAAAATAAAAATGAGATACATATGTAAAAAAAAAAAAAAAAAAAAAAAAAACCTCTAGGACATCAACAGCACGCAGCAGAGCACTCAGCAGTGCAGAAAGCTCTTGACAATTCTCTAATTACCAGTGCACTCCTAGCAGGTTAACCTGTTACATTCCCGTGCTAGCTACCTGCCAGGGGGTGATGCCTGTTCGGCTGGGTAGGTCCAAGGCAATCAGGGCTGTGGGATTACGCAGCGAGGCCAGCGCACCACCCACCTGTGCAGACACCAGCCACGGAGCAGGCGCTTCCCTATTGTAAGCCTCAAACTCCATAAGACTGAAGTGGCAAACGGCAGTTTTGCCATGGTGCTCTCTGTGTATTTACGGTGTGCATACGTTTTGTTTGGAAGTGAAAATCTAAGATGAGTAACCAAAAATATTTGGGGACTGATCACAATAGCAGTGCTTTAGACTTTGCACTATCCCCATTGTTATTTTGCTATCCCAAGAAAAGTTAAATTGGTGCCCAATATTGACATGTTTTCCTCCAAATGCCAAAGTTGTAAAACAAGCATTCCTGTCTGTCCCTGTACAGATTGGCCTAAGAAAGGGCATCAAAAAGAAAGTCAATGATGGGGGCTAAATGTAACTTGTGTAAGAAACCAGACAGTACCCAGGCCTGTTGGCATTGAACTTTATGTCATGTTGCTAGAAGTATCTGGTGTCCAAAGCTGAGAGAGAAGCTTCTCCACACTAAGTATAGCAGTTACAAGAACATAAATAGCAAAATTAAACATGAACATCATGTTTATAGTTATGGCTACATATGAAAGGGATTAATAAATCCATGCAGCTTGGTTTCTATGAATGGGCATCATGAGGCACGTTCTGTATCCATCTATATATCAACTATGAAACAAAGTGTTCATGCAGATAACTAAATGCTGACTTCCCTTAGCAACAGAGAGTATTTTCTTCCTTGTTTAGAACAAAAGTCCTCTCAAGATTTACCATCATATAATTTTGCAAGGAAGTTACCTGTGGCAAGAGTGTACATATCCTGGAACTAGGGATGATTTCAGGTGCTTAGTCCTGCCAGTGCCATTCAGGTTTCAGAGTGATCTTCTAGAGCTATTGTTTGACCTGGATTTTTTTTTAAACTGTTAAATCTCAAGATTCCTTGCTGCAACAGTCCAACAGATGAGATTCAAAGTACTTCCAAGTCCAAATATGACACAAATAAAAGCCCAAGTCAGTACCCCTGTACAGAAACACCTTGCATAGGTAAAGTGCACACACCACTTGTTTGCTCAGTGAGCTTTACCAGAATAGGGTTGACATGAAATGGAGCAAGGCAGGATAGCCCAGATACAATCTGCAAACAGGTGTATGTGAGAACTACTTCTGTGGGAGTTAGAATACAGTGAATCTGGTCATTTGAAATAACTAAAAAGCTCACAGTACAGATGGAAAATGGAATGTGAAAGTGTCTTAAATCACCACTGCTTAGACACAACCCTGACTCTCCTGCAATATTGCTCAAGCACCTGTACCAAAGCAAGCAGCCTTCAAGCTGGGCTCGTCTGTGCTGATGGCTCATAGCTAGGATATGTTTTCAGCTAGATTCATCTAGAAGTAGTTGCCACACCTGCAGTGAATGTCTCTCCTGATGTTAAAAATGCCCGGGTATGAGGTATGCTGCAGCTCTGCTACTTCATGAGCGCAGCATAAATCCTTAAAGCAGGCAGGGACTATACTGAGAACTCACAACGTCATGAATGCTGCTTCAAATCATGACATTACACCCAGTGTTTGACTCAGAGACAACACGAACCATGACACAACAAAGGGGGACAGCGAAGGGACAATAGGTTTTATGGAGAGGAACAAGCCTCAGGTCAATGTGCCACATGATCCCAAAGCTGCCCAGGACTGAGACCCTGAACGGCACCCAGTCCCACCAGGAACCAAATGGATCAGCTAGATATTGCACATGGACCGTAAGGCCACTGTTAGAATATGAACCACAAAATAAAGACTATGTCACATTCTTTGAGAGATTTATATTCACGTGGCTCTCTGTAATGGTAATTTGCTACTGACAGTATCTTTGTCATACGTTCCAGACAGTTGTTTCATTGAGACAGCAATAAAGAATATTAGTTCTTCATTAATTTCTAAGGCAAGTATTAATTAGCCCACAGATTCTAGTAATAAAAGACTTGGGGAGCTAATGTTTGAAGGTATCAATAACTTCTGTACTGAGCTGTGCCATCCATCAGCAACCCCAAGAAAGTAGCTGCAGAATGAAGGCACTCTTAGAGAGTTTCTTCCTCCCCTAAAGGGCATTTGGGGAAGGGATTGAGGAAGCTCCTTTTCATTTCCCAGATTTATTTTTTCCCTCAGTAGCTTTTAATCACTCTGAAGCTGATTCACCAAGGACTTGAAAGTCAGACTCAGGGTATTTAGCGTATATTTGCTATGCAGCCCTTTGAAAAAACACCAGGCACAAAAGGTGCCCTCTCCCTGCCTGCCTATTCCTGTCACTGTGATTCTGCATTTACACTGTGCTGGTGTCAGGGAGCATCTGCCAGCAGCCAGGATCTCACAGAGCTGGGCACTGCTAAACACTGACCCATCAAGACTCCACTTGCCCTAGGAGCTAGCACAAGGCAACTGGCAAGAGGCACCTGGGGACAGATTATGGGGGCCAAGGAAAAGGCATTGGTCAGTGTGGTAGGCATTGATCTCAGCAGGTGAGAAGCTTTAGCTCCCAGGCTGGTTATTAATGGCCCTGGTCCTTGGAAGACACTCTGTATGGCTACATTGCTGCACCTACCAGGTGGTCCGAGATTGCTGGAGTCTGGTGCAGCCTCAGGGGCCTGCTCAAGGGCAGCAGCTTTCAGGACCAGGTGCCCTGCACACACAAGAATGCCTAAAGTCTCCCTCAATCTCCCCATGACTTTAATAGGGTACACTAAGTTCATTGTATAGCTGAAGGAGATATTTGCCTGGAGAGAGGTAGAGGATTTAATTCTCGTTACTGCACACTACACTTTGATCAGGGTCTTAGTCCACAGTGCTCATTTTCCAGTCACCCAAAAGGTCTCTAGACATCCTTCCTACAGCCAGGAAAGCTGTCCCCACACACAGTGTGGAACACAGCACTGCTCATCTAACCATCCTCCCTACTTCAGCAGATGCCATCATCTTGGAAGAGCACCATCTTCTGCCAGGAGCTGTGGAGTTGCAGCTCATCCCTCGTAGCAGCTCTTCTGCTTCAAAAACTCAGCGGTTCACAAGGCAAAAACACTTGAGG
This sequence comes from Nothoprocta perdicaria, assembly GCF_003342845.1. Taxonomy (NCBI): domain Eukaryota; kingdom Metazoa; phylum Chordata; class Aves; order Tinamiformes; family Tinamidae; genus Nothoprocta; species Nothoprocta perdicaria. The sequence continues at coordinate 1,489,035 of NW_020454183.1, forward strand.
CCCTATGGCCTGTCTAATCACCTGTACAGGAGCGGGTCCTGTGCTAGCACCACGCAACAACGAGATGTGCAGGGTCCTTATTACAGTGTGCGCCCCGGCTCCCCAAGACAGGCACTAATGAACTGTAACCTGGGAAACCACTGAAAGTCTGGCCTGATGCAGGTGAGGAGTTTGGCTAGATTAAGGTGTCTTTCAGCAAGGAAACCGAATAGATCTTCATCCCCCTCAACCTCACAGTCTTTGGACTGTTCCCTTTGACTAACAAAGTTTCCTGATTTTTTTTTTTCTCTTTTAAACCTGCAGTGAAACAACAGCAGGTACCTGGAAACGAGGAAATCTCAAGTTACCAAAATACACTGTGAAAAGTGAGAATGTATGTATGAGATTAGGGTAGATAATACTTTGTACTTTGAGAACAGATCCATGCACAGATTTCTAACGACTGCACAAATACTAGCTAAACCTCATACCATCCAATTAACACTACCTTTACTTATGCAGTAGCTGAATGATAACGAGGGTAGAGGATTCACTCAAGGTCACACTATGAACTGGACTGGGACTAAAAATGAAGGTCCCTGGCTCCTTCTTCTAGACCTCTGTCCACAGAAATGCTGCCTTCCTTGTGTTCAGCAGCACTTCTCTGCAAACACTCTGCCACTCATCCATCCTCCACCACAGTCCATGTCCACACAGCAGCTCTCTCTGTCTAATTGTTCCTCCTTTCCACCCACAGCAGCCACCAGCTCAGAGCTTTGCTTTTGATTGTCAACCCTCCTTCAATACCTGCTCCCTGCAATCATCAGCTGCCACCCATACCATTTGCTGTCCATGACTAACAGAGGTAAGTATGCATGTAGACATACACACAGATATATTGCATACATATGCAGTGTAAATATACATATATTGCTCTGCTTCATCTGAGTTTGCATTTCACTAGCCTGCAAACCATAAGTAGATCTCCAGGGCTACACAGTCTTTCCCACCACAGACCTCCTTCCTGTTTTCTAGCTCCACTTGGATAAAACTGCCATCCTCCTACCACTGCAATTTTGGGTCTTATCTTCCATCCTCAGGCCATCAGCCTGAGGCACTGTTTTTTTCTACCAGCATCTCAGCTGTCTACTTATCCCTTTCAAAATCCTTCTAGAAAATCATTTTCCTATGCTGCTGTCTGTACCTGTCTGTACTTTGACCTCTAGCATTTTGTCCATGTCTTATCTTTTTCATCTTTCCACTCACAGCCCTTCACTTCTCCAACCACTTCCTAGCTCTTATCTTCCATTCATCCTCAAGGCTTCAACATATGCTTCTGATCAGTCTGCATGTCAGGAAACACTTATGTGGAGACTTAATATGCATCATCTCCCTTTATCTTGGCACTCACACAGTATAAGAGCTGTAAAAACATCTACAGACGTCTACAGGACATTATGTCCTCGCTCAAATGTGTCTTAAATTCTGTTTTGTCATGATGTTGCCAGAATGCTACCAGCTAGCTAGGCTGCTAGATCAAGCCTTCTGCCCCTGCTACTAAATATAAGGTCTCTACTAGATCCCTTATATTCCAGTTTATATCCCAGTATCTTCATCCTGCTAGTTCTTCTCTTATTCTTATCTGGCAGTCTTGGGGCTAGGAGACAGAAATTGCCTTTTTGTTCTGTGTTCACACAGTATCTGCTACACTGAGAACCTAGTTTTAGGTTCTCATCATCCTTGATTCTTCAGCACCATGGTAGGAGTGGAATTACAGTAACAAAACTGTCACAGGGAGCCAGTGGCAGCAGGGACAACAGTTCCTACCTTCTCTCCATTCACCCCTCACTATTCATTTCAGTACATCTGTGATTCTGCAGGTACATGCAATGGTGCCAGTGGGTGGTGGGGATTGACACCCTCTAGAAGTTTCTCTAATCATAGGAGCAAGAGCACACTGCCTTCTGACAGCCAAAAACTTGTAAGCTCTTCATAGGCAAGAAGCTTTCACTTGAACTGTGCAGTCACAATCCAATTTGCTCTAATGCGAAAAGGTGCAAATTATTCTTCCTGTTCTCTTTACACCAATATACATAGAACAAGTATGTTTAGAAGATGTAGACACCCTACTTGAGAATTTCAATGGAGTGTACTAAAACTTTCCTTTTAACCCTTAGAAATATCCTGGCAAGAGAAAACGACAACAAGTTGTAGACACGTGTTGCTCTCATACCTATCAGCAATCAGGCTAAGCTGATTTGCAGCCTTGGACACCAACCATCACTCTACTTTCAGGTTGCTGAGGACTTACGCTATGTAAGTACACTAAAAGCTTGGTTGCTCCCAAAAATAGAACATGCTTTGGCATATTTATAGTAGAATGTTAAGGACAAAAAACAGAGTTGATCATATTTGCAGTGGTGTGTAACAGCATCCAAGAGAGAAAGAAGAGCAGCGTGTGTGAATTTAATATAGAAAAGATAATTTATATCAAACATTCAACAATCTGTCTTATTTACATCACCAAGGACAAGGAAAGTCACCTAAATGTCACACAAGACAAGAATTCTTGCTTTTGTTGAAGAGGAGGAGGAGGGAAGGACAGAACTGGTCTGGTCCCTGGTTGTGTGGAGAGCAGAGGGAGCAGAACACTTTCCTTAGTTGGAAAGCCGTGCTATGGGTGCTGCCTGACTTCTGGAAGCTAAGCAGGCTGTGTGTGCAATGAACATCTTTGATGCTTCCTCGGAACACCTACTCTAGGGCACTGACCACTGTAAACCTCTTAAATTTCAAGTGCTATTTTTACAGCCTCTTTATGACTGGAGTAGCCTCACTTAAAGGATTACAGAGGTTACTTCATGTCTTTGCTGCCAGATGCACTCTGGTAAAGGTCAGCTTGATATGAAGTCATCTGTTATCTTTAGTCTTTATTGTTAATTATTCCTAAGGCCCCTGTGCTTTGATCATCACTAAAAAATCTTACATACAGGTTATGTTAGTACCTGATTTATCAGCAAGATGTCCATTACCAAACACAGGAAATATACCTGTAAAGATAGGAAAAGTTCCTGAAAATAAATTCAAAATAATAGCATTCAGCTGAACATGCCTACAATGTTTGGCTGATTTGGCATCAGTGTTTTACACTGGAGATATTTAAAAGGAAAGACATGTAGGGTGCTCTATTTTAAAAAGGGTGAATGCTCTCTAAATAAAAATATTCCAGTCTATCTTGAAGTATTTAGACAAGCCATGTAAACATATTAAGATATCTGTCAGGTTATTCAATGCCAATCTGTAGTAGTAATGATAGAGAAGCACTCGCAGTATTTGTGTAAAATAGCATTTATCAGAAGTGATCATTACCAAACATCAGAAAAAACAGTAATAATTAATTGCACTGCTATCCTAATAGCTGTGCTGCTTTGCTATGGAAAATGCAAGCATAGAGAGTGTGTTTTCAAAATGACAATCCGAATGTCATGTCATGAGACCTTTAAGACCACGATGAACTACTTAGTATCTGTGTGCACCTCTGCTCTCTGTAAGACTGACTCACTGTATCCCGTTGTACCTTGCATCTTAGGGCCTGCCCAATTATCAGCTAAGATTCATCTTTTGCTTAATTGCTTCACACCTTTAACTTTTGAAGAAGGATCCAATATCTCCAGCGTGGTCCTGATGCTGCCCAAGTCAAGGTGTGCTTCTGAAGGAAGTCGTGGGTGGCAAAGGATGAGTGTCATTATGTAACCTCTAATCTGGCACCCAGTGCTCGTGTTCATCTGCCAATTCTATTTTTAGGCATTCTTTTTTTTTTCACGTGGGTGGTTCCTTCACTCCCAAAGGTTTTTTAATGCACTCAAGTTCAAACTCTTTAATCTGGTAAAAGAATTATACCAAGCGATTGTTCTCATACTTCAAAAGTTAGCTAGAGCAAAAATGCTTAATGTTCAATTCCAGTCTAGCTCACACTCTGCCGTTGTGATCATTTACAGAGAACAGTCAGGCCAGCCTACCTATGAGATTAAAAGCTACAACCCCTTAGCAGCTCCTCACATCTTATCCAGGCTCAATTCAATTTTCTTTCAAAAATGTTAGCAAAGCACTTTCATTACGTATAGCAGGATTTGGCCCTTTAAGATCTTTTCTAGTATTAGGCTGTCAGATCTTCCATTGCTCTGTTCCACAAGGAGAAGAATTCTTAAACACAAAGAATTTGAGACAGTGGCATTAAGACTGGGAAGCAGGTATAGGGTCATTACATCCTATCTCTTCAGTGTATTTCATAAGTTATTCAGATTTATTTTTTAAAGTATCTCTATGTAATGAGTAAGAGTTATGATTCTGTCCTTTACAAGGCACTTGCTTCTTGTGTGGACCTGAGATCTGGATGTGAAATGGAGGGATATACAATACACTTTTTTGAAATCCTTCCTGAGCAGGCAGGGATACTACCTCACTGACAAAGCAACCTCAACATTTACTTTTTGGCAGCTAAGCTCCCTGGCAGCTCACCACAGAAGTCTATTGCATCAACTAGGTTGAAGGGAATGTCAACACTTCACAACTTACCTCAGACAGATGAAGTTAGTCTGCACTTGGCCAAACTGCAGACATGCAGTTATAACTGTTATTGCAATAGCTATTACTGGGTGACAGCTGCTTTGTAGTTTTCTTTTGCTACTCATCACAATAATATCTGAATGTCTTACAAAATATGGAAGCACTAGCAAAGTCCTGAGTGGATTTAAAACTCCCACCGACAGCATTTAAACACTTCCCTGGCCTCCTTCGAGGATGTAACAACAGCTGCTCCTTGCTTGGGAAATAAAATTATTTATTGCCTTTAGGACTGACTACAAGGTCCATAAATCATTATAATCTTTCTCAATTGTACCTCCGAGAGATCATGTGAGAACATACAAGGACATTTCCTAGATTTGTGTCAAATTTTATCATTTTAAAATTGTTAAAATATAGCCATTGCCTTTGTACCAAAGCCTCATAAATACTATTCTAATTTAGGAGAAGACAAATTGAAAGTTATCTTCCCATCTTTTAATTCACTACTGAAGGTTGTGGTCCTGAAGGAGTTTTGAGGGCATTCTGCGAGGGATCCTGATGCTGTGCAATAGAAATTCTCACCAATATTTCTATCTAGATACACAGGATATGCATGTTGGCAAAGTGCTTTGCATTAGCTAAAAAGAGCACTTCTCCCTGCAGCACTGCCAAAGCCTTTGGCAAAACTGGCACAGAGCCCTGAATGGGATAGCTATAGCCTAGCAAGCAGCCTGCTTAGGATAGGATGGTCATATATATATACACACACACACATATATATAAAATATATACATACATACCACACATATAAACACACACCACATATATACATATATATATACACATACATATGCATACATATGTATATATGTGGTATGTCTTAGGAGGCCAAGTTGTTTCTTACAACTCTTCCTCCTTGCTACACATTTATCTTCTTGCCCTGCCATACCTGTGAAGCAGGCACAGATGAAGTCATGCGGTTCCAGACAAGTAAGGACATATATTTAAATGCTTACTAAATGGCAACAAAGTACCCCAGCAAGTTTTGAGAGCTGCCTATGTGGTAGGAACAGAAAGTCAGGAGATGAATTGCTGGTAACTTGGCCTCAAGACCTGCACCGTAACTGAGAACCAAGGAGGAAAAATCACAGCAATATGTTTCTTTGCTGCCTGTGTGCCTGCCCTCCATGGCCCAGGCCATGTTACCTGGGGGATCCCAAGGAGATGTCCACAGTGAGACTTAATTAACTCATTTTTCTACTTCTTTTCACAAGCAGCCCTGTGAGCTGTGAGGGAATGGGAGAGACGCACAGGCATGGCACACACTGTGCTATTACATACCATGCCTATGAGCAGCTGAGGGCTGGAGAAGGAAGAAAGTAAAGAGCATCACCAAGTCTAAGGAAGGTACCTGACTTAACTAACCTGAATTGTAGGTGAAGCAGATGATGATCTTGCAATGCTGAGGCTTTCACATTGTACATTTATTCTGCTCTTACCTCCTTTTCCATCCTGATCCTCCTTGCAGGTTTGTGTACATCAGAAACAGCTTTTGGGAGAGAACAGGCAGGATCCATCAGCACAGACTGCTTCCACCTAAGAGGTAATGCTAATGCAGCTGCCAGCAATTGCTTACCTGGTGGCATTCCAGGCCAGAGGCAACACTTGAACAGTAAATTCAGCTGTGGAGCTGTGGTCTACTCTGCTCACAGTAGTCTCCTCTCAAAGAACCACGTCTTGTCCTACCTGGCCTGCAAGAGGTAAGATTTAGTGCCTGAAACACAATTAACACCAGAAGCTTGGAGCTTTGTGTTCTCAAGTAGAGGAAGAATTCCAGAAATGTGGTCCTGGTATGTGAAAGGCTCAGAAAGCAAATAGTCTGAGCACAGACACTGACTTTCTGCTGGGTTTTGGATTGGTCAGTGCTAAATAAGAGCTAGATAAACTGAAATGTTCCAGGCAGGATAGTAAGATTAAATTCTGCCCAGACGAGAAATGAAGTAAATTCTGCTTGCCTGTTTTTTCCCTCAGGTCCAACAAACTCTCCAAGGTGTAATTATTTAGGTCTTCCTCCTGAGAGCTGAAACCAGTAAAGCTGCTTTTAGCCGCAGGGTGGGAAAAGCAAGCAGAGATGTGTGGAGCAGCGAGACGGATGCTGCGCTGCCCTGGGATCAAATGGGAAAGCAGCGAGGGAAGCGGAGCCCCGTAGCCCAGAGCAGTGCCAGCAGAGACAGCAAAAAGCTTTTCATTTAGTCAAGGCACTTCCTCCGCTGATTGTTAAACTGATTGCAATTGATTGCTTTTTAACAGAGTTATTGCTCTGATCTTAAGTGCAATACAAAATAAATAAAATAAAGGAATTGCTATTAGGCGATAATAAGGAACAAGGAAGCTCAATGAAAACACGGAGGCTTCGTTTTTTCTGGTGTCTGGTTAAAGGTAACATTTTAAACAGAAGCTCACATAGACACAGTTCATTAAGTTTCAGCAAGATAGTCACTGTATGTATTTAAATTATCGTGGCTTGGCCCTATCCAGGTGTTTACAGGGTGGAAAGGAAGAGCAGAGAGCCAGGACACCTGGTTTCTTCTAGCACACATGGTAGGAGCATGGGCAATTCCCCAACTTGTCAGCCCTGCATCAGGACTGCAGCACAGCCACGTGGTGCCCCATATGCCCTTCCTTCTTAGTCGCCAAGGCCTCCCTCCTGGCAGCCACAGAGAAGTCTTCAGGTGGGCAGCTCGGGGTTTACACCCCTGCGTACTCTGCATGCCCCCATGGAGGCACTCACCTTTCTTTCTCCATGGTCACTCTTCTCTGCCTCTCATCTCCCACTTGTACCTTGAGATAAAATATACTTTCTTATTTATTGAGAATTAAACCATTGTAGTCTAAAAATATCATTTAAGAACTAACGTTTAAATCAGAAGATTTAATGCAGAGGATCTTTTTTAAGTATAAATAAAAGTAGGGAGAAGTTCATGTATCCACATACAACTAAATATAGTCAAAAGGTGGACAGCATTGTCTCAGGCTTCATATGTTAGAGAATTTTGGAGAAAATTCCAATCTCTAAAATGTTCACTGTGCCTTTTGATACAGAATTTTTGTTACAGCCTGAGGAGCAGGTTCCGTGAGCTTCATGTGGATATGCCAAGAGATTTGCTGTCAACTGACACATGCCGGGCAGCAACGGAAGTTTTCAACCAAGTGGGAGAGATGGAAGGAAAATATTTCTAGCATGTGCATCAGATCTGAGTTTATACAACTCTGCTGTGCATGTAACTACCTGAGTATCAACTGAAAATGCAGAGTATAAAGTTACCCTTGAACAGGGCACAGACAAGCAAAATAAATCATACAATACAATAAATGTGATATAGGTGTGAGATTTCACTTCCAATCTACCTCTGGCTTTCAAAGTAGTCAGCTTAAATAAAAATACTCATCAAATTACCATGACAAAGATTTAGTTATTCTTCCACATTTCCAAATTAAAGAGACTAGAACATACGTTTGAACCAACTCTCCAGGATGGGTGTGTTTGTTACTGCCTATATAGCAACACGTGCGACTAGTTAGAACCAAGCAATGGGCATGATGACCACAGAACAGATGCTTACAAAATCAGGACAATTTAAGAAGAAATATGACTTGTGGTTATAGTAGAAAATGTTAGCTGCATTGTTCAGCACTGCGCATTCCCAGAGAGAGGAACTTAGGAGATGCTCAAGACTTGAGAAGAAGTCTTCCCTCCAGACGTTATCACTGAGGAAGCTTCACAGCAGAGATGGACCCACTGTTCTTGCTCCCCAGATTAATCATCAGGAGCTGCTTGAAAGTAATTTTCTTGTTTGTACTTGCTCTCCCCCCCAAGCTTTCTGGGCTTATATAGAGAGACATTGCTGCTGAAAGATCAGAAAGCTCAATATGTCAAAATACATTTTAGGGTTTTTGTTAACATCTGAATAAATGATAACTTCTAAAAGGGCAACTTCAAAAATTAATATGAAGAGGGAACAAGTAGAGTGTCTTGAGCTCTGGTTATTTCTTCCAGTGCTCACTGCTCTACTGTCCGAGTCCTCAGGACTTGGAGGAAATTCACAGAAAACAGACATTTACTACTACAACCAAACAAGGAAACAGCCCAAAAACCCAAACAAAGCCTAGGGGTGGCACAAGTACATATCATCACTGGACTCAGCTTTGTAGCTGATCAAAGGGACATGAAACTGGGATCATATCAGCCTACACTGATGAGTTTACCAGAAGTCTTCACAGTGATTTATATCTTCATAAGGTTACAATCAGGCTTGTTTGCCTACTGCCTACTCTGCAGGAAGAATTGATGCAGTTTAACCTTTCCACATAAAATACAGTCTCTTCTCAAGCCGGAGTGATTATTTTGTATGATTATGACTTTGATGATTACAAGTAATTAAAGATAATACCTAACATGGAATGCATGGAAAAAGTGATTTCTCATTGTACCTTGTCTGCTTTATTTTCCAGGAATGCTGGCAATCCAAGAAAAATCTGCTTTTTGTCCACAATAAGCTGCCTGATCAGATAGAGCTCAGAGTGTGAAAACACAGCACGATTTGTAGAGTCTTGCAGGGATTAAGAGGAGTGTAAGGTTCTATCTTTTGTAAAAGAAATATATTTGGATTTTTGGACAGAGGGGACTCTGGAGGTATCCTTGAGGATGCTTTTGTTTCTCCAAAGGTTTGACTCAGATTTGTTTAGTTCAGAGGCTGCAGTGTCCAGCCTGCCCCTGTGTAATGTGGAAAGTTAGATGATACCACACATTCATGTTTCATCTTTCAAGAGACTTGTTAAGCTGAGGGTAGATCTCAAGGAAGATGAAGTTGATATTTTGACCTGAAGGTTAAAGCTGAAGGGGAACTGAACTGGCCAGCAGCAGACAGACCTCATAGTCCTGGTTGGACTCTTTGGAGCTCCTCAGACAGTACTGTGAAAAAGCAGGCACTGGAGAGGACAGACACCGCTTTGCTGGAGGAAGAAAGCGAGGGCTGCCTGAACCTATCCAGCAGGAAGGCCTACGACAGCAGCGGAGTCTTCCTTAAATTGTTCAGTTGTTCCTACTCAGAAACATAATCTGAGAGACTGCTCTAAAAACTGATGATTTAAACCAAATGAACAATGCCTCACACACAGCTCCATGCTTCAAAAATTTCCAGTCACCACTTGTGTCTAACTTGGAGCGAGGGCTTGAACTCTGTGTTTCAAGTCTGCATGAGCACTTTGATGTCTGTAGCCTTGCCAGATGCCAAAGATGCTCTGGGAAACACTAGTCCCTGGAAGACTATATAATAATTTTGCCAATTAATCTTTTGCCAATCCCCAATAATTTTGCTAAATTATTAACCTTCAAATCAAGGAGCATTATCATGGCTTTGGCTACTGAGCAGATCCGTTGTGCAGGTGGTTGAGGGGATGCTCCAGACCCCACTCCATGGACTCCATCGCGTACCTTTCACGCAATGAGCACTCCATATGAAATAGTTTATCAGGACAGTCACCAGCATCAGCCTGTCAGGTCATTGCCACATTTACTCATCCTTGTCCTCTATGCTCCCACAGACCCTCAGTTGTTTTGATTCACAGCTATAATTGATGTGGAGAGGTGGAGACATGGAGCCACAGAGTGTATAGCCCAGCAGGGCAGTGAAGTAAGAATTTTACTCCCCTTAAACAAAGGAGGGGACCGAGTACATCATGGACAAGTGCTCCAGCTAGGATAGGAACCGTTTTGGCAGAAACCCCTTCTGTACATGTACTCTGATGCTGCCATTGCAGCAAGCCTCTGAGCAACCCAGTTTCTGGCTCTCAGCTGATGTAAACAGTTTTCCTCCAGTGTAATCTTAAAAAAAAATGAACCTTCTAAGGAATCTGCAGAACCTTTTGGTATCAGATGTAGGCACCTGTGGAAGCCAGAATTCTCCAGGGTTAGGAAGGACCTTGGTTGGCAGAGGGAACAGAAATGCATCCCAATGCTGCAATTAGATGAGCTTTGCTTAGCATCATCTGGGGCATCCCACACTGCTGGAAGGGAACCAGAGCAGCCAGCGCATTAGCAGCCACTCTGCTGGTGCTGGAGGCCTTGGCACAACATCAGAGTTACAAGTGGACAGTGTCTGTGTTGTATAGATAACCCTGAAAACCTACAGAAACACCCATTTGTTACAGTCCTTTCTACCTCCTTTCCAGGAGCTTGAAAAGCTGAGTAGCTATTAGCAAATCAGGTTCCCCAGAGAAGAGAGATGAATGCGCAGAAGTCTACCTAAAAATGAAATTTGATTCTTCTTCACAAGTGAAACAGAAAGCTATTACTTTCTGTGCTCTGGGAGAACGCATTTCTAAAAAGGAGATGATTTTCTGAATTGTCTGAAAGCCTTGCAAATAAATTGCTCTGTTACAGGTTTTATTACAGTCTTGAGGTTCGGTATAAAGTTGCTAAAACATTTGAGCAATGCTGATTAAATATTGGAGCGAACGTAGCGGAACTTAGATTTCAAATGAAAGTCACACAAACATTGTTCACACTCAGTTTTTTGAAACAAGTACTGAATGTCACTACATTGACTTTTGCTTTAATGCATCTTGGGGCACATTCAAATGGAAAGAACTGCCACAGTACTAGACAACGAAGAGAACAAGGCACATCCAAAGAGCAGTTTGCAGAGTTGGAGCTGGCAGAAACCCTCCTAGTCAGCTAACAGCACAGGAGGACGAGGCAGAGAGGGCTCTTTGCAGATGGTTCCCTTCAGAGGGACCACACACGAAGGACAAGCAGGTTGTTACAAAGCAGGAACAAGGAGAAGGCCTGCTCCCCATGCAGGCAAAGAGCAACATCCTAGTTGTCTCAGTGGTAGATCTGCTTTGCAAAGATGGTCACTCACTACCTTATTTTGCAAATGAGGAAACAGACTCACAGAGTTTAAATCAGCTACGGAAGAACCTTCACCACCTCACCCCACCTCCAAGCACTACAGAGGCAGGAGTAGAGCATTAGCATTCAGAGATAGGCTGGCAAGACCTAATCCTACTTTCACTAGCTGATAAGAGTCTCCATTGTCTTCAGCTATTAGAGTCATATGCTAGTGGCTCAGTACTGAAAAAAACCATATTTGTCTCTCCTAGGGAGAATAGAGTCCTTGGGTGGGATCTGCAGACATCATGTCTGGTTTACTTGCAAGCTTTTTCACCTGCACTTTGCTGTTAACTTTCCACATTGCAGATGTACCCGCTTCCTGCCCATATTACAAGCTATGCTTAAGAGCACGAGCTACTGAATTGAGCAGCTAGTTTCAAAACATTGCAAAAAGCACTGTTTCAAAATTTCAAACCACTAGACTATCTTTTCTATCTGCATTTATTGTCCCATCTATATTTAGGCTCTAAAAAAACAATAAAATTGTAGCTACTTGTTGCTAGCGAGTAAGGAGCACAAACCATGACTGACAGAGGACATGTATAAGCAAAAAGGACTTCCCAATTTATGTTTCTGTGATGGAAGAACAAGCCTTATAGACTAGCACAGAAAAAAAATTATCAAAAATATTTGCCTTTTTTTCTTCCTCTGATTGAAACAGATACAGTCTGTTGTAACAGTCTCAAACATCCACATCCTAACTTTGACACTTCTTCAAGCTCTGGCATTGACAACTAGAACAAACATGCAGAAGTTCTCATGAAGAAAATTTGCTGCATTTATCCCTGGTACCAAATTGCATTAAAAAGAAAAAAAAAAAAGTCTAAATAGGCTCAGACTGTCAACTTTCCTCCACCAGCGCCAGGAGGAAGAGTCCTTCATCTAAGCGCATTCATCTACCCACTTTTAGGATGTGCTTCACTTCACTAAGATCTAAAGTGATCTAAAATAGAGCATGTGAATCATATATCTCTTGCCAAAAACTACAAAGAGATACTGGACAACCAGCAGAGAGACAAACTCTATCCCAACAGGCAACAATTCCTCCAGCCTTCAGGGCATCATTTCTCAGCCACATCATCAGCTGGCATAAATCTCCGAATTACTTTCCCCTTTGCCCAAAGAGCAGCCTTCTGCCAAAGCCTTTGTGTTCCAGATGGCTCTTGTCCCATTCTCCTGAACACCAGGAGCTCCCTGCAGTCCCTCTAGGTCTGATATAAAACAGGTGAGCATCCCATCACCTGTCCCTTCCCCACAGGACAGTCTGGCTCCAGCATCTCTGCTTCACTCTACTGCTAAAGGGAAACAGAGCCAGGGCTGAAGCCAGGTGCCCATGCATAGAGCTGACCCCACAGCTCACCTGAGGCCCATGTCATGGTCTTTGGGGCCTCAAGATGTTATTAGGAGGGGAAATTTAAATCACTTTAAATCAAAGTGTCTGAAATCATGAGACTTTCACATATCATGTGTTTTCAGCAGAGTGATAATTTTACAGGAAGTACATCTGGAGCACACATGGCCTGCAGCACGGCCCGAGGGAGTGTTTGAGGAAGCCAAGCTGGCCAGAGTGGGTCAGAGACCAAGAGGGGAGCCAGGCACTATCCTGCCTGCGAGGGATGGTCACACTGCATCTGCAGGAGTCCAAAGCTCATAGACACTTTCACTCTTACTTTCTCCCTCCCTCATTCTCTTAGTAGCAAAAATGGGAACATAGCAATCCTTCATTTCTTGGGGATGAGGCAAAAATAGTTCTCTACGGGCTGCAGAGCACAGAGAGGGCAGCAAGCTCCGGGAAAAATCTGCCCAGAAAATCCTACTTCTGCTTTCAGAGGGGACCAGAAGAACACACAGGAAACAAAGCTGCAAACCCTACTGTGAACAAGAAAGGCAACCTCTAACACCTGAGGCCAGGTCCTGTGCACTGTGATGCTGTTTTTAACTCCAGTACAGATTCACAAAGGGCATGTGGCAGTGACCTGGATTCATCCCACCACACTTTCAGACATGTAACAGAGTTAAACAAGTAAAGAGCTCACTCACCCCTGGCTTCCTCTGCTAATGGAGAGAAAAGGAGGACACCTTTGTAGACACCACTTAAAACCTCAATTAGGTTAGTTGCTTACAGTGGAGAAGGACAAATCTAGAGCTGAAGACTTGATTTTGCAACTGACGTGATGGGCTTTTCAGGCTGCTTTGCTGCAAGTGGTTATAGCTGAGTGATGCAGAGTCCCTGCATGCTAGACATGAATGTACCAGGGTACTTGGTCCTGCAAAGGAAACAGTGCAGAGAGACTATTAAAAAAAAAATTGATTAATTTTTTTTCCTAGGCAAGGAGAAGGATGAAAAGAGAACAGTGAAAAGCAAGTGAGAGTTTCTCACACATTCCCATTTTACATAATATCAAGAGCTATTAGCAATTGCAGGCAAGGGAGGCATTTAGAAAACCCAATGTTGTCTCTGGGATAACAAAGAAGTCACTGAATAGAGTTTGCAAAAAGTTTTGAGTGGTGCTTTACTTAAGAACAGGCCCACCTCAAAGCAGAGCTAAGTAGGTTACTCTGTTGCAGGTCATCACAGATTTCTTCGCTTGGTGTCGCTTTTAAAAAGACAGAAAGGAGTTATCAGTATTAAGAGTGAATAATATATGTGGATGTTCCCTGTCACCTTTTTGATGTTGTTCTTACAAAGAGCTTTCTAGAAAACAACAGGACTCTTTTCAGAGGCCATTCTCACCTAACTGGGGCACTGCATAGTTAATGGCTGTGAGAACAGTCCATAAGGCGAAGACAGATTTCAGTGCAGTGGATTTTTAGGTTTTCCTTTTTCTCCTAATTCTCTCAACAGATTTGTGATAAAGAAATGATTTACAAGATGATTGGGAAGAAGAGTAAGACAATTAGTTTAATTATCATAACTCATCCCTTGCTAGGAAAAAATACCATGCTATTAAATTTAATTCAGAATATTCAAAAACGTATTTCCAGCATGTCTGTTAGCAGATCTGCTCATCTCTTCAAGGATTCGATGTAGAAAATGTCTTTGTTTGAAATGAACTATGCAAGACCTCTGTCCCCACTGACCTCAAAACAGGACTATGTTTCCAGGCACCACAAGCTAGATGTGTCCTTTCACTCTGTATGTATGAAAATACACTGACATTAATGCAAGTTTCCCACCAGGGAGAAGCTGACCTCATGGCTCTCTCACTGGGTGCCTCTACACCAGATCTCAGCCCTCAAAGTAGGACCTGCGCATGGCTCCAGTAACACAAATAAGCTGTAAGCCTGTCCCAAGAGGCAGGTTCACATTGCCCATGCACGGTGAAGTCTCCAGGCAGTTCTGAGAAGATGAAATAAACTCCCTGTGCTGCTGCAGCCCAGGGAACATGTCTTGCCAGGAGAGCACTTGCAGGAGGCCCTGGGGAGACCTAACCCATGTAAGAGCCATAGCGAGCGCTCATGAGCCAGGACAGGTCAGAGCAACATGGAGGCTGCTCTAGTGCTTCTCAGAAGAACATCGACACCCTGGGAATCACAGAAGCTTTGTCAGCCACCCTTATTCATGCTGGCATTCTCCATCAAGTACAACTCAACCTGAAGTGACATCTGGGCCTTAGGCAGACTGCTTGCTCACCTTTGGAGATACAGCGCTCCTGTGGTGGCTGTATGGAGCACAGAAGAGATGCTAAAACTGCCAGGTGCCAGGGACTAACAAGGCAAAACTATCCTGTGAAAAACCAACAACCTTCAGAAATGCTGGAGGAAGGTCATTTGCTACATGACTGTAGTCTAGGCTCTGCTAGGATATTAGGATATTAGGCCTCAGACCAACCAAAGAACTGAGTGCAAAGACAGGCTAGCCAGAATTTTCTTTCAAAAATGTTTTTCAATAGGCAGTATATTTCAGCCAAGTGCTTTTCTGTACTTTTTTTTTTTTTTTTTTTTTGGAAAGCCAGACTCTAAATAAACTTGGCTAAAGTGAAAAATTGACAGTTTCCAGGAGTGCAATGGAGAACAAAAATGAATTTTATTTTTAATTAACATTTTCCATGGATAGAAAAGAAATTCTCACCATGTCCAAGTTGGCATTCATTTACCCAACAGCCTTCTGGTCCTGCTCTCACTATAGACTTCTTTCGCCTCCTTCTGCAGCTAAGATTGTCACACAAACTTCTAGAGAGTAGAGAGAGGGGGAGCCCAGAAGAGACTCAGTGGGTTTTTTTTTTTTTTTTTTAAAAATATATATGTGACAATGTAATACCGAAAACAGCAGCAATAATGGGGAAAAAAAGAAGACTACCTGCTATGTTCCAAATTTCTCACAGGCCTTCTGTTTTCAATGGTCATCATGCTAAACCTTCCTAGACCACTGACCTATTTGCATCTAGGATCATTCCTGGCTTTCTAGATTCCTCAGGCATACAAGTAAATCCCAATTATGTATTACCATTTTAAGGAACTGTGAAAGCATATGGGCACTGCTGCTTCTCTCAAAAGTGTAATATAAGAAACTTCGATTTCATTTTCAGGGACTCACACAGTCCTTAAAGTCTTCATGAAATAAAAAGGACTTCAAAAGCTGCAGTGGTTTAAAACATGCAGTAAATTAAAAAGCAGCAGCAGTGCTGTATATTGTTCAGACACCAAAATACACGTAGAACAACCTTTCTGGTAAGAAAAACCTGCGAGTTTGAAAGGGCAATATATCAAATGCAACAAGACCTTTGTACCCGTGTTTAACGTGGATGAACAAGCGGGGGAGTTACGAAACATCCACACGAATCTCATGATCTTGCAAGTTGTCAGTCTCCCTTTCAGGCCCGTCTACAGCATGGCTTCCTGCCTGAGGCCTGGTCCCCAGGGCCTTGCCTCTCCTTGCGCGTTCTTCGCTAAAGCATCTCCCGTCTTACACAAACTAGCAGAAATAAAATTATTACTAGCTCAGCAGCATTGCTGAAGAGGAACAATGTTTGCTCCCAAGCTGCATCTTTACAAAAATAAACTTGATAAATCCTACAAACCACAGGCCCTAATTTCAGAAGCAGGGCTGCATGCAGAGTAAAGCTGCATCCCACTGCAAAGATTGCAAGCTCGATTCATGGTGTTGAAGACCATCCAGAGATATTGAGGACGACTCAACCCTCAAAAGATCACAGAGTAGTAATATAGAGTACAACCTTTATCCAGAACTGTTTATATAACATGCAATACAGAGCTTAGCCCAGAGCATATTAATAATCAGACTTCCAACATGATTGTACCGCTCAGACATTCCAAAGTCCATTTTTAAGCTAATATGGCTTTCTCCATCAAAGTGGAGCAAGAAACCAAGATTATTGCCTCCTCTCACTTAGAAGATAACTATATCCTTGAATGTGCATTTATAATTCTTACACATACCACTACTAGAAGAACGACCCAGTTTAGTATTGGGAAGGTGCTATAGCAGACTGCAAAGTGTTTTTAAATCTAGTTGATGGCAACTGGGGGATGAAACTCAGCAGTTCTCAGTTCCCAGCAGCAGCATGTCTAATGGAAATACCAGGAAAGATCAAAGAACATCTATGGTGATGAGGTTCCAGTTAGAAGACACTGAGGTACAGGTGTGCTATACCCTAAAAAGATTTTTACAGCCATTTTGAACATAACTAAAAAAAGAAAGGTATGTGCAAACACAGACTAGTGGGGCTCTGGAACGCTAAAATCAGTTTTCTGTTCTTGATCATGTGAAAATCAAGAGACCATCCTGTGACTCGTGAGCCATGACACAGCACCCGTCAGTGAAAACCAGCAAAAAGACTTCAGAGTATCAGGAGTGAACCCGTGCGTTTGAAAGTAATTGCTCGCATATCAGAGAGGCCTTGCACGCAGGACAGGCTTTGAGTTGCAAAGGCAAAGAACCGAGATCACCGCCGTGGTAGCCCCCAGGCATCCCACTGTTCAGTTATTGTTATTATTGACAAACACTTTGTGAGCTCTTTGGTGTGATAGATTTCCAAGGGGAGGCAGTAAGGCCCTATCAGAAGACCTCGGAGCCAGGCGGAGGCAGAGCCAGGGAGCGACACTGCAGGAAGCTCCAGGACCAGCTCCTGCACTTTGTGGTGGCGGCAACAAAGCCGAGAAATTCCAGCAACTGATTTCCATGAGTCCTGGAGCAGAGGTCCCTTGGGAGGTCGGTACTGTGAATATTGCACTGACTTTCCTTCTCTATCTCTTCTTTTTTTTTTTTTCCTGGTAGAGGGGGGAAAAAAAAAAAAAAGAAAAGAAAAAAGAGGGGAAAAAACAAGCAGATAGAGCTGGATTCCGAGTGGAGGCCGATGACGAGAATCTGCCAACAGTGAAGAGTTTCAAGGCATACATTAAAAAGTAGAGGAGGAGGATAAAACAGAAATAAAAGGAAGTCTGAGGTGTGAAGATGTGCATGCCTGTGTATTTATATAGATGATATTATCAGGATCTAAAAAGCAGCAGCAGAAGCTGGAAATTCCTGCACACATTTCAGAACATTGCACATTCCAAACATTGTACTCTGTGTGGGATTTTAATGTCCTCATCACCTTGAGCAGGGAGAAAGTTTGCCATAAGTATTGGAGACTGCCAAAGACCCAGTCAACTGATTAGGAATAAGTGACAAGCTGATTGTCTTTACTAGATACTATAAGGCCTCCCCTGTTAAGTCATCCCTTGAGGGACTCATCTCATGTATGCCTAAAGAAGGAGCTTTTGCTGGACATAAATGAGGCCAGCAAATCTGTCCTGCAAGAGCATCCAAAAGCTGAAATACCATGCAGGCTCCAGCAGAGGCTGCAGCCAGGTACAGTCACGTCCTGGCCACTTGGGCCATCTCCCGTCAAAAGTGAGTTTTAGACATAATGAGTTTATGCAATTGGGAGAAAAGGTGGTGGGAGAATTCCAGGGGATTTGTCTGCAATAATAAGTCTTCTGAAGGAGGAGGCCCTGGGTCACCATAGGAACAGCAAGGGTGACAACTGTTATGGCTCCTGTCCCTCAAGGATCTGAGGCTGTGAGAAATAGAAGGAAGGAGCAGAGGTGAAAACAGGCCAGGGACACCCACAGTCCTGGGAGGGGCAAAGGTAGGACAGCATCACAGTTCATTCTTGAGAGTGACAGGGAAGTACAAGGAGGAAAAAGCCAAGACTTACAGGAGGGAACAGCAGAGAGAATCCAATACATTTCCCAGGGAAATTATGACCCTAGTTCCAACCTGGAAGGAGAGCCCAGCTCCCTTGCAGAGAACTGCAAAGGAGGGATAAGTCTCCCAGACAGGTTACCAGAAGCCTGCAGGATCACCAGTCATTTCTGCAAGAGGATCTTAACTCCTTTTCCTCCATTCCTACCCTTACTTTTATCCAAGGCTTCAAACATAGAGCCTCAGCCTCCCCCTTGAAATCCTCATCATTAGCCATAAAAACAAGAATATTAATTCATACATATTTCTCAAACAGCAACTCTTTCACCTAAGGAAAACAATCAGCTACTCCCAAGTTGCAAACAGAGATGCAAACCAGTGAAGCAACTTTCCTGAGGTTGTGGAGCAAGACAGAAAAGAGTAGCAGACCCCATGTAGAACTGCTCAGGGCAGGAATGCCAAACCTCTTTCCTCCTCCCTGAGGAAGGAGGTGACCAGAACACAGAAAAAGGCCATCCTCATCCTCCTCCACTTCCAGGAGGCTGGAAGGCTCTCATGCTCTGGAAGGCATTAGACACAAACACATGTGAGGCTAACAGAGCCTATAGATGCATAAATCAGCCTTGATAGCAAGAACACAACTTTTGCAGAAAAGCCATACTGAAAAGCTTTGCTGAACAAGTATTCGGATGGAATGAAACAATTGTCATATGTGCTATTTGAAAGTGAATACAGCAGCTCCTTTACTGCGCCGAGGAAACAAATAATCAGACCCCCAAATTCATGTTTTTTTTTTTCCTTTAGAAATAGCCACATTTGTGGTTACATCAGCAATTGAAATATGACAGGGTACTTGTGTTTATACTCAGAGAAGTCATATACAGGTTCCATCTGTTCAACATTTGGAGTAAATTTGCAGTGATTACTCAGGCTGAAAATTGCTTTGGAGTTTTGTCTGCTGCTACTTTGTTTGAAATAACTCACCAATGTGGTACCTCACCTCTGAGCAGTGACACACACGTCGGAGCATGAAGCAGCAGCTGCTTGCCTCGGCTCAGGCTGCTCTGATTTTCAAGGCGTTCAGGGGCTGTTGATGTTCATAGAAAAGAGAGATTCCTGTAGATTTTGAGGGAAATACAAGATGACCTAAAGCTGCTGATGAGGCAAGTAATTTCCTAAAGCTCTGTCTCTTCCAGCTACGAAGCCCATCCCTTAGAGGAGTTTGGGAGCTCTTTGCCAGGCATGGGCTCTGGGATAGAGCTGTTGACAGTGACCATCGCTCAGCATCTTTAGGTTGCAGCTGCAGCGCGGAATGCTGCTGCCCGGAAGCCTGACAGAGCTCAGAGTGAGGCACAAACAATTCCAGCCATTCGGGCTGATGGGATCTGGGCTCACATCCAGATTCCAGACCCCAACAATCTCAGAGAATTAAAACAGCACTGGAGTTTGCTCCACATTTGATGACTGGGTTTTAAATCACAGCAAGAGGGGAAAAAAATAATTAAAACCAACACAGGCAAGGGGGAAATGAGGAAGGAGAAAAATGAACTTCAGTCACTGAAATGCAGTTGAATATACTCAGCTGCAACTTCAGATAGAAATCAGAGAGGAAGAATTTAGCTGATTAGATTCTGGGGCAGAGAAAAACTCCTATTAAAATGCCAGATGTTCATCACTAGTCACAAATAAGGGTTAATCCCTGCATCAACATTATCCAATCCTTCAAAATCCTTGACTGATGGGAGGCTTTTTATGTGAAGGTAGGCTATTCTTCCAGCTCTCTGCCCAGC
This sequence comes from Nothoprocta perdicaria, assembly GCF_003342845.1. NCBI lineage: Eukaryota > Metazoa > Chordata > Aves > Tinamiformes > Tinamidae > Nothoprocta > Nothoprocta perdicaria. Next base: position 1,509,472 of record NW_020454183.1, read on the forward strand.
CTGTGAGATCAAGTGGAGTAAGGCAAGATGACTAGCTGCCACAGCAAACAAATTAGTAGGATGAGAGAGTGAAAGCCTGTGCTGCTCTGAGAATCAGGCTAACTGTGTGGGTGGTGAAGAGATGGGAAATGGGCTGGCGGGTTGCATTACCAACCCCTGATCCGCTGCAAAACTTGTTGACAATGGTACTGCAGCCAGGCAGCTAGGGAAGATGAACAGCTTGGCTGGTGGAAAAACCTGTTCTCTGGCCACCCACACCATGGAAACCAGCAAGCAGTTGGCTGCAGACGGATAAAAGGCTATATCTATGGATGAAACACACTCAATTTGGGTAATTGTTTAGGTAAAGTGACAAAGTTAGGCATCAGCCAAGCCCTAGCTAACACTCAATGACTGCAGCGTGACTTGTGAGACACTGACACCGTGACACCATCTGCTTATGATTTATATGGAGCAGACTGCATATAGAAACAGATGGGAGGTATCAGCTCTGATCAGAACTGCTATGCCGGTGATTCCACAGCACGTTACATGCTTTACAAAGAGGAAGGGGGTTGCATTTATACAATCTCCATATTAATCAAAGAATTAATCTTGCTATTTCCTCACAGAGCGGAGTCCTACAGTTATACAGATGTGCCAGAGCTCTCGGTTACTGCACCTGATACGACCAAAACCTGTTACTTTCTGTTTTCAGCAGGACTTCATGTAATTGATAGAAGTTAGCTCAAAAAAAAAAAAAATCCTTTGGAAATAACCCCTGGAGATCTCTCTCCCTGGAAGCAGAGCTATTTCCAGTGCTCATCCAGTGCTGGGGGTGACCTGCTCTTCTAGCTGAAGCTTGAAAACCTCCACATCTGGAGGTCACACGCTTCCCTGGGCAGTGCCTTCAGAAGCCAAAACACAACCAGAAAAGAAGCCAGACGGTGCTTACGGTGAACCTGACTTAGGATTGTTGACATGAACACTGAGCCCAGATACCTCAGAAAAAGAGTTTGCTGCCATAGAAAACAGACCAGAAGACCCATCTTCCACCTTATTGCCCTCCATGGAATTGTACTGAAATAACACAACATAAATCAGACTGCACCCTGCAAGTCAAAGCACGTATATTAGTGCGCCACATAGAGCAATATTCAGGCAGATTCTGGCCTGCTGCACAGTTGCAGAGACACAAATCAACAAATATCAAATAATCAAGATAGTCAAAAAGGACACCACACAGTGATAGCTGTTAAAATTTAAAGTAGACGACTACTTAAGAGTATCATTTTTGTAGAAACACAGGTGTTTAAATATTTGAATTAGCTTATAATCTGTATTTCACTTGGAAAGCCACTGTCAGGAGAGACTTTCAGCGAGTTCTCTGAAGTCTGATTCTTTTTCTTTCTTTTTCTTTTTTTTTTTTTTTTTTCTCTGCTCTCTCCCCTCCAGAGGTGTGCTCCAAGGAGCAGCAAGCTCAAAACTAACCTTGGTAGTTAGTGGTTAGCTATCAAAATGGACAGGCCATAAAGCTCCTGTGAGAAACCTGCACCAGTGAGGGCTTTGATGCAATAACCTGACACTGCCATTTCAGCTCAGGACCTAAACACAAACCTCAACTGAGTGATTTGGGAAGACTCACATGTCCACAAGTCCAGCACACACCATTACAAATCTGTGGCACCTCTTCTGGATTTAAGTAACATGAGCCCAGAAGCGGGACAAGGCCTCTCCCCTGACTGCTGAGCAACTCCCCCACTGCTTGCTGTAGGAAAGTGAATAATCCTCATGGATGAGGTGTAACCTCCCCATCTCACTTTCCATATCCATAAGAATATAAAGCATCCTTGTCTGTGGTTATCAACACCCTAACCATTTTCGCACTAGTGAGGTGTAGATCAGCTTCCCCCACCACCAAGGGACCTGGGCTGCTTCACACAGCAGAATATTGACACCCACTGTTTTAAACATGAACATAGGCAGCAGAGCAGGCGAGAAGTGACACAGGTCCAAAAGATACTGCATGGAAAAACCTTGCCAGGCTCGTGGGAAGCCAGAGGGTTCTGTTAGTGCCACCTGAGCTCCCAGGACGCATTGGTGGACACATTATTACTGCAACAGCAAGTGCTCCGGCTCCTGATTAGCCATGGGGCACACACCAGACTTGGGGCTAAAAAATCAGCAAATGACATAGCTAGAGTAATTATAGAAATAAAACAACAACCACCTTTTTCTGAAAATGATTGGGTTTCCTGAAACGGTAGCAAAACAGAGGTCGATGGGGCTTGGAGAAGATACCATTGGTCCAGCAGGAAGCGTCCAGGCCAGTTCCAGGTGCAGAAACAGGGGTGAGAGCAGCAGGGCACCAGCAGACTGGGGAAACACTCATTTTAGGTGGGGTCATATTTAATGTACAGAGCAAAGGGTGAAGGAAGCTCGGCCCTGGGCTGGTGGTGGGGCTCACAGTCACACTCATGATGAAATGTCTGTATTGAAATGTAGGGGGAAAAGCACCTTGCCAGGCCTCCAGCTTCATCCCACTGCCTCAGGCCAGCTCTGTGCGGCCCCTGCACTAGCACATGGGGAGCAGCAGCAGAACCCAAGAGCTTCCTCGGCCTCGCCGGCATTCACGGGGCAGCTCGCGGCCATGATCGCAGCGGGGGAACAGGCCGTGAAGGGGTTTTAGGCCCAGACAGGCATTTGAGAGGAAGGGAAGAGCTTTTGTTTTTTTAACTTTCCCTCCAAATAACACGCACAATCTGTTCTGGGGACACCCGCTCAGTGAAAATCCCTGCAGAGGCTGCCTGCCAAAGTCTGCGAAAATCCCTTCTGGGAGCCTTGTCCACTCAGACGCAGCCTGTTCATGGGAACGCAAATCTGCTGTCCTCACCGAGGCAGATTACTTGAGCGGGATTTAACAGGCCTAGGCACATCTTCCTTCACTCGGCTCCGACATCCGCCTGCTCTTCCCGTGCAGTGGCTGCTTGTCACAGAGGAGCGGGGTGACCCACGCTGAGGATGAGGATGCAGCAGGTTGGGCACCGACCCTTCCCTGGGATGGATGGGGCCCACACATGCAATTGAACTCAGCTCTCAGCTCCTCCTGAGTGCCTTCCCATGGGATTCCTCCAGCCTGAGCATTACTTCTGCTTACTGTTGAGTAGGGGCGGAGAATACCTTAAGTCGAGGAAAGAAAGTTTAGCCCAGCAGCTACCTGGTACCTGAGGACTGAGATGAAGCCTATCAAAATTTAACAGCAGCTCTGGAAGGTTGTAGGAAAAAAAAAAATGTATACAATTTACAAAGAGAGAGTTTCTTTTGCTGAGTATCTATACGGAGACCCGTATCAGGGCCAAATTCTTTCCTGGGTTTCACTAGAGAATCAAAAATATTGGAGTAATATTCTGATTTTTGTAGGACTTTTCCCTGCATTATGTTACTTCCAACAGTATCAGGTGGAAGGCTGGAACACAACTCGTATTTCAGTGCTTTTCCTCCTGGCAACTTGCTGGATTGTTTAAAACGACAGGAATCCCCATGTTTCCCGGGACGTCATAACATTGGCACACACGGACCTTTCCAATGCCTGGCATGATATCATAGATGCTTTTCCACCACCAACACAGGACTGTTGCACCCTGCCAGCAAGTCCAAGCTGCCGCATGCACATGCTGTTGTCACCTACTCCACCTGCTGGAAACAAGGCAATTCCCCAACTGGATTAAACTTTTCCAAGTGCAAATGCTCTATCTGACAGCTTAGTTCTAATATCCTTTGAGATTCCTTAATATCGCCCCTGGAATCAATTGGTTTCTGGTGGTTTAAAGTTTCCCGACTTTCTGAATTAAATAATCCAAAGTCAATCATGGTTTTCGTGAAACATTTCAACTTTGTTGAAATCCTTGATAATTCTCTCTTCCCATATATATAAGAAGGATGAAAATATGGCAAAAATGGAAAGTTTATCCAACCAGTTTATCCAAACTGGTTCAACTTGCTTTGTCTGAATTAAAAATAGATGAAACAATCACAATGGTTATGGATGGATAAATATTGGATAAAGAGGTTGTTGGGATGAAGTTCCTTACACACATTTTGTGCATTATGCATAATAATAATAATAATCTACATTCACCATTCTTCCCTAAGAGGAAAAAAAAAAGAAAAAGAATAAAAAAAATCAGACCAGACATCCCCGTTACTTTCTTACGAAAAGTACTTAACACAGAATTTCACATGTTTTTTTTCCAGTTTTAAGTCCACTATTTCTAAGACACTTAAATTTGAAATAATTAGATATTTAGCATCCTATGTAAAATTCAACCCAGCAGGGAAACCACCCTGTCAAGTGCTATTGCACTCCATTGTTAATTATCTTCACTGTTAACTATTTGTATCTTACTTCCAGGGTAATTTCATTTTGAAGAGATGATGGGCTATTATCATCCCTTTGGCTGCCAAGCAAAGCACTCTCTATTAGCAGAAGTGTCACAATGTGGATGTTTATCAGCTGAATAAATTATTGCTTAACCTTCCTGTTAAGGTAGCCATATTTTTTATTACTCTTGAATTCCTATTTTCCAGTTGATAAAGAGGAAAATGGAGTATGGCTGAAAACCAATAGCAGAGCCAAGCATGCATCTCTTGGATACCCAAATCTGTTTGTCACAGTACTTTAGAAGTACGAACTGACATTTCCACTTCTCTCCCAGTGCTATTTAATAATAAGCTGCTAGGAGTTGGACAATCCAAGTACATTGGGGGAAGGATGGTGAAAGAATGCATGCACTATAAAAACCATACTTTGAACAGCTAGCTCATTCAGACGAGCTAATAATGACAATAAAACAGTATCTTGTGTGACTCAAAGAACAAGCAAAGGCCATCATGGAGTTATATGGTATATTATGGTCAAATTAGCTTTGGAAAAGCTGGCTCATTCTTTCATTCTTCTAATCTCTGTGGGGATCAGGTGCAACATTAGGGCTTTTTATCCATCAAAATTGCTCTATCTCTGCTCTTCTAGGTCTCTGATAAAGTAATTGACTGAACTGAAATTAATTCAGTCATTAGGGGTATTTGAAAAACAGCTCTATTTATTGTTCTAAGCATTTCAAAATAAACTTTTTTTGGCAAAAGAACAATTAAAGTTCTTTCATGAAGATGCCATCAAAACACCTTTACTAATCTTTTCTATGATTTGAAGTCTCATTGTCATATACCACTGCTGCAGCTATGGTAATCTAACAAAAGTAGTACAGTTTGTTGGAAAAAAAAAAATCTGCATCTCGGATTAGAAAAATATAAGAGAAAAGTTCACATTTTACAAAGATATCTTGGTCTAATAAAATAACTTTCTTCCAAAGAAAGTTCTTTCTACCAAATTTCTCCCTAGCATCTTAAATTTGTTTTAGAAAATTCAAATATCATAGAATTTCACTGGTAAAATGGAGCTAGTTAAAAGCATGCTTCTCAGAATATTTCTACCTCTGCTTTATCAAGTTTTCTCTTCAAAGCTGTACCTAGCTTTCTTTAATTTACAAATTTATGACTTCTTCCATCTCTGGAATTTTATCAATAATGAAAAAGCTGACAATTTAGTAGTAGTCTATTATCATGTGGAAAAAGGGATTGATACAGACAGAAAGTATGTGGCAAGAGGAATTACACAGCATTCACTGGTAAATCATTAGAAGATCTTCTGTGAGTCTGCTGGCCAGCATCTACAGTGAAACCCTATTTCCATCACAAGTTAAAAACCTTTCCTACATTCACCCTGGCGTGTGTTTTGAAGCAGCCTAGATACGTACCTGCTCTGACGTTGCCTGCTCACCAGCCACTGCAGTACTGCACTTTATGTGCATCAGCCTCCTAACAGCCTCTCTCCTTGAGCATTCTTCTTTCTCCACACATTTCTTTCTCACCTGCAAGAACTTTCTCCTCTCCACAGTGCTCATCCAGTGACCTCCTCCTATGACCTGATCACCAGCCCCTCAGTGCCCCCAAAACTCCTGCGCATGATGAGCCACACGCGCCATGTGGAGACACATGTAGGAAGTTATTTCATCATATCATAAGGTACCTACTCAAAAAGAGTCTGCAATAACATATCAGAAGAACACAACCATTCACTGAAGAGTCTAAAACATATATTTATTCATCCAAAGCTCAGATTTAATCCCCCTGCCATAAAAATGATTTTTGAGCCCTTTCCTAAGTTATGTTTATTGACATTATCTGTCAGTTAAATAGGTCAAATAGTACCTGCTGCTTCTTGCCAAGCAATAGCTCAGTGAATTGTAAGTTTGATGGAACTGTTTTAAGGCATCCATTCACTTCCTTACTTGAGGATTTTTTCAGGATTTCTTAAACAAACAATAAAAACAAGACAGCAGCAAATCTACATCCCTCCTCCCTCCATTTTCTGAGATAATCTATGTGATAATAAGCTTCCATTAAACGTTAATAAAATAAATGTTACATAATTCACTACCCAGCAAGGACTAAGCAGGATAAAACCAGATACTAATGATTGTTTGCTCAGGATTAATGATAAGCATTGGATTAGTTGAGGGTTTCTTGGTATCTGTGTCTCCCATCAACCACAAACTCCAACTGCAAAAGACTAGTGCCACCTTTAGATGAAAATGAGTATTAAATCTCACAGATTCTGCATTTGCAACTCTGAGAAAGTTACAAAATGTCAAATCATAAGGTTTAAGGAGACATCCTTCCCCACTCAAAAAAAAAAGGTTGTTAGTATCTGAGTAGAAAAGCCAGTGAAACTTAAACATACTTTTTTTCTTGGTATTACACACATTTCCACAATATCCTTACCTTGCTGCAGACAACCAGAAAAGTCACCATCGGTTGTAAGATGTGCAGCACCTGATTTGCTTAACAAGGAAGAAATATCTTCATACCTTGAAATATGAAACATCTTCATACTTGAACACCATAAGTATAGTATTCAAAATTAAATTTGGAAAAAAAAAGCACAGACTAAGCTAAGTTCCCACAGAGGAACAAATGATACTATCTGATAAATTACCTTTGAATACTCTACCTCTGTGTAGATTTAGACAACTACACATGTAAGCATCATTTCACCTTTAACAGTAGCACTTCCTAGTTCTTACTGGAGTTTCCCCTGGAGACTCTGTACTAGGACAAAAAAAATACCAGCCACACACTTCGTACGTTCAGCCCTACTTATACAGCAAAAAGAAACAGATGCCATTCAATGTACCACACACAAAGCCGAGTGACAACTAGAGAACAACAGTCTGGAGCGAGTCAAATCAAAAGGGACTTTTTCTTGATGATTTCCCAGTGCAACCAATTAAGTCTCTTCTCTGCAAACTGCATGGCCTTGTTTTTTCTTTTTCATGATTTCCTTTTTCATAACAATTTCCCTCATTTCCCAAGGGGTGAACGGACAAATGTTCGCTTTCAGCTAATGAGAGGCTCTGTCATCAATGTCCCCAGCATGACCACTCAAGTTTTAATGCCTCTGATGTCAGAGCAAAGTTTGCCCCTCTTTTTCTGCTCTGTGCAAGCAACTCCTACCACTCTTGCTGAAAACTCAGGCACATCTGCCATAAAAGTTACACATCAACAAATTGAGGTGAAATCATTAATACCATGTGTGCTATCAAAAAAAAAAAAGAACAGAAAAAGGCTCAGTTTCCCAATTCAGCTATAATAACCGTTCTTCACCTCTTCTACAGGTTTGTCTAGTCACAATAGCCTTGAGTTGCCATTAAACAGTCTCTTTTAGAACCCATCCTCCTCCACCCTGAAAATATCCACCAAATCTAAGTCTAAATCTATGCACTGACAGTCAAGTCACAGACAACAGGCTTACTCCAACCTTACTGTCAACACATCCATGTGGGTCCCTGATGAAGGATTGATAGATATTTATGGTAACAAGGTTCAGTGATTTGCTCTATCAGAATAAATATCTGACTTGAAAATCTCGTGGAAGAAAATAAAAAAAACAAATTAACATAGAAAACAATCCATTTACATGCTGACTAGAGTGGGTACATAGTTCATATCATGCAAGCGTAGTCTTTGATTAGGCAAGTTTTCAACCTTTTTTGGCTGGTTTCCTTATAAGCACATTTATTCTATTTATGATTGTGTGAAATTTGCACAGGCCACTTATGAACTCTGAGTACATAACTTAATCCATTCTCAAAATCTAGAGTTTTTCCATGTGCTTTACACTCATGCATGAGCATCATTGGTCACTCAAGTCCAGGTGGTGGAAATATTAGGTCAGAAGAGTCCCAAATTGCAACAACATGCTGGGAAGATGTAAGGAGTAATTAGACATCACATCTTGCATATGAGCAGCTCCTATTCATGATTTAAGTGATATTCAAAAGTACGGAAGCCAAATGTACATACAACCATCCTACTAAAGCCTAGCTCCTTCATATATGCAAATTCAGCAAATATCTTGGAAGAATTGCTGATGTCCTAAGCATGTTTAACATTGGTTTATCTACTTGTTGTTTAATTCTACTAAAAAAAAAAAAAAAACCCCACACCCTTACAATCTTACAATCCCACCAAACCAAGACTATGACTCTAAATTACATCCCAAAGCAGAAGGGAATCTGACCAGTCCCGACCAAGAGCAAGCCTCATTTACAAACATTCAAGCTGATCCTGACTCATATCTTGTCTACTCCCAATTTTGCTGTCAGTGTGACCTATTTGGTGAGTGCCAACCAGCACACAGTACTCATGGCAGCACATCAAACATATTGCCTCTGACTGCAGCCAGACAGCCTTAAGAAATGGTTACCTCATAAAAAAAAGAATCTGAATGCAGCAACAAAACCCAGAAGAGGTGGAAAAAGCCATCCAAAAGCTGAGCAAATATTTGGCCAATGTAGCCATATTGAGTTCCCTGGCCTTTGAGAGTGGCTGCTTTGAAGCATCACCTGTAGCAAGAGGAAAAGCTCTGCGGATGCTTCAGAGAAAATTCATCAGAGCACCCTGCTCACGATAGAGAGGCAATAGAGGAACTTAAGGAAACAGTTCTTCACTGTGAGGGTGACAAAGCTCTGCAACTGGCTGCCCAGAGAGGTTGTGGAGTCTCCTTCTCTGGAGATCTTTAAAACCCACTTGGATGCAGCCCTGTGCCACGTGCTCTAGGTGACCCTGCGTGTGCAGGGGGGTTGGACTCGATGACCTCTGAGGTCCCTTCCAACCTTGGGCATTCTATGATTCTAATACGCTACTAGAAGTACAGTATTTTAAGCTCAAATATAAATGATACAAAAAAAAAGAGCTTATGATTCTATCACAGTATCTAAACATACTCGGCATTAACTTAACCCAAAAATCTTGTGCGGTGTACTTTTAATACACTATTTAATATGTATTAATATTTAAAATGTACAGTGATGTTTAATAACACAATATGTAAAAGTTGGGAAGTGGTCAAAATACCACCTGAAGAAATCTACTTCTCTCATTCAAATCTGCCAGAAATCCCCTATCTGCCAAGTTTTCTGTTAATTCCTGGGCTTTTGAGCTTGGTTCTAAGCACTCAGCCTTGCAGCATCCCTCCTCAGTCCCCTCCAGAGCACATCCTGTACTGCAAGGCTCAGCTTGACAACTGCACATAGAAGAGCATGACTGAAACCATAAGGACACATAAGGCTTCAGCTCACACTCTGTTAGTGTCTGTTCCTAGACAAGTTCATCTGTTGCTTTTGATGCTTGCTGGCTCATTCCAGCCTAATGGCACAATAACACAATTAATTTCACAGTAGTTTAGTTTCAAAAAGCTTCACATGAATTATCACATAATTCATTCGTCTTGGGAGAAAGCATACTGCAAATATCCCATATAGAAAGATTTTAGCAAATGTGATGTTTGAAAAGGTCAGTAACGTTGCTAATTAATCATGAAACGCTGGCACAAACATAAGCACTTAACAGGCTGCAGTCCCCCTTCCCACTCACAGGCTCAGTGGGACTGAAAGATCAGCTCAGAGTGCTGCAAGTCACTTACCTTTTGTGGCAAAAGTCTTGACCTTGTGTACACGGGCAGTGAATCAAGCAGAAAAACTCCAACTTCTGACCTGCTTTTCCTCTGCCACTAAGCTGCGCCATGCATCTGCCCGGGGCAGGTGACCAGGGGCCCTCGGGGACATCCCTGCTGCAGCACCAAGTGCCTCCTCCACTAGCCAAGTTACAACAGTACAAGGCAACATCACTGATTAGCAGGAGCTTAGCTCACCTAGAATACTTGTTTTCTAACTACACTAAAGGTTACACTAGTAGTAACTAGTTGATAAACAGAAGGTAGCTAATTTATGTTGTTAGTAACTACCCAAACGGATGAACTAGGCAAACCGTTTTGGTTGGTTTTACTCACACACTCAGCAGCCAGCGTGACTCAGCTCCCAGGTAGTAACCCAGGCAATAACCGTGGTCCTGCTGCCACGAGCTGGGGGCTGGGACTCTGGGAAGAGACCTGCTTTACTCTTACTGATCCCAAGGAGCGATCCCACAGCTCAGGTAAGGAAGAGTCCCCTCCAGACCACAGCTAACACGGCCCCAGCAGCAGGAGCTCATTCTCTCTCAAGGTCCTGGCACCCAAACAGGCCTCATCTCCAAGCCCTGAAAATCCATCAAGCAGGAGGCAGCGCGATGCCCAGCAGGGATAACCGAGCCCAGCACCAACACCGAGCGCGATGCCCAGCACCAACACCGAGCAGGACAGGCTGTGAGCATCCCCCTACACATCCAACCTTTACAAAAAGTAGGTTCCAGCACTAATGAATGCTTGGCCTATATGCATGTTCTACACTTTTTTCAATTTAACACTTCCTTCCTCATACCTGCTCTGCACAAGAAGTCAAACAGTTTAAAAGTAATTGAAGTATCACACTCCTTGTTCCATCGTAGGGCAGTAGCCTATGGGAACACCATAACTCAAAGCATATTGAAAAATGTGAAGAATTAATGAATACAAAACAATGCCCCCAAAGTAAACCATCATTTCTCACAAGAACAAAAGCTGTACTCCTAGAAAGCAGAATTGTGAAAATCCACTTCTGAATTTCTATGACAAGGTTAACTATTCAAGATGCCAATTCAGAGAAACACTAAAGCTGGTCTGAGGGACTGCTGCTATCAGATCCAAGAGGGAGAGGATTAGAATCATGCTTTGCAATATTAGAGGTTTTTTGACTGTAACAGAAACTAAATTTAGACCCAGTTACATAAAAAATACTAATAGCCTTAACACTTTTAATCAGCATAAGAGGTTTAGAGATATACAAATGATTCAAAGTCTGTTGACTAGTTTTATAGTGCATTTGCAATATTGTGCATTAGTAAAATCATGGAGATTATGAAAGAAATACTGTAATACAATAAAATTATATAAAATGTGGAAAGCAGGCTACACAAAATGATTCAAACTTTGCTACCAATAGTAATTTTTCCAGGCTGCACCAAGAATGACATTTGTCTCTACAGCTTCCTGCAGCACAGGAGCTCACCTAGTCAGGTAACACATGGATCCAGCTGGTTCAGGAAAAAGTTTGGATTTTGTTTTCTTTCTTCCTTCTTTTCTCAGTACAGTGTTAGCTTGTGTGCACGAAGTGCACACAAATAAAGATCTTATTATGCTCATATAATTCCTATAATTATCTTTATATATATTATCTTCACATTGTTGCACCAGAGTGATGCATGGCCGGCAGGACTCGCCAGGCAATCTGGCAGGCTCTGAAGCACCGAGCCTGCCGTGGGGACAGGCAAGGTGCTCTGCCAGCTGTGCAGCTTCTGCAAGAGCAGCAAAATGGCAAAAAAAAATTAATACACAACTGATTTTAAGAGATATTTGATCATTATGGCTTGCAAGGCACCTGCCAATTACAAAGCACTAGCCTCATCATGCTCTTTTTCCATTAGCAACAAGAGAGCTTCCTGGTAACAGAAAGTACATCAGTGTTGTCCTAATACAATTAATTACTTCAAGCTATAACTGTTGTCCAAAGAATATTGTAGAAACGTGAGCCAGGAGGCCATGTTGCCATATGGGCCACCTCCCACTGTCTTGAGAGGGAGGACACACAGTGAAAACACTTTCCTAGTCACATCCTGAAGCATCTGCCCAGCTCCCACTGACCAACTAGTAGTTGCCCTTTTTTTGCTTGAGTAATTGCTCAAGCAATTGCTCATTGATTAATGTCATTATAAATACTTTTTGAAAGCCTATTTCTGACAAAATAGTGGCAGAAATAGTAATGAACCAGCTCAAGGCGAAGCCTAAGGAGTTTTAAGGAGGACCAAGTTCTATCAACATTCCATAATTTTCTTTCAAGGATCCTCTGAAATCCTTGGTATAGTTTTGCTCTATCTTGAGTATTACTGTTGATACAAAAGCTTGCCTGCCCTTCTATGGAATTATTTCTGAGAAGCTTTACTAATACACCTGAGTGCACTGTAAAACTGAACCAGATGAACCACCATTGCAGAAAAAGTTTTTGAAGCAATTCCTGTAAAATACATTAAGAGTATTATTCCTGTTCTCTGGCTAGTAACTTCTGAAGCCAACTATTCTTTCTAGAAAGCAGGAAGAGCTAGAGTGAGAAGCAACAGCATCCCCAATTTGAGTAAACAGTTACAGCATTACATAGAACCACAGCTTCAAGCAAATCCTACAACACAAATGTTCAATTTTACATCTATTAAGCCTCTATTTTTCTTGGCAGGAAGACATTTGCAGGGATCTATGCTTTTTCTAGATCAGGTTATTCTGATTGTTGGCAATCTTGTTCTGATTTACACAGCACGGCAGCTTCCTAGATGGCCCACAGCTATTTCACAACATTGCCTGTTCCAGTTGCTGAGCCAGCTGAACTCCTTGCACAAAATGGAACCAAGTTAAGTGACTACTCTGAGATGATGCCCGAGGGCATCAGCTTGAAAACCTGATCTCAAATATATATATATATATACTCATACGTGCACAATATATATTTACTTACATGCTGTGTTTTCTTGCAAGTATTTGTTCATGACACTTTGATGTAATTGACACCTTAATATGACCACAAACTCATTCAATACAAAAGAAAAAATTCTACTGAATTAGCATATAATAAGTGATACCGATTGAGTTTACATACTGGAGATGGGCATGTTCTGACTAGACATTAAATACTATGCCTTTTCTCCTAGCTGTTAAACACCAGCATGGGCACCATAGCCACAACCACACACAGAATGCTAGAACTCCTTGATTTCCCTATGTATTTTTTAAAGTCAATTTAAAGAATGCTGCTGTTGATCTTATGCTGAGGCAAATAGAAAGCTCTCCTAACTGGAACTGCCGTATTTCCAAATATCTTGAGCGCCGTGTATGTCAGAAACACCTGTTAGATAACTTTGCAGCACTTCACAATACCTGCATTGGAAACAAGTAAAATATCACTAAGCTGAATTTTTGCTACAGAAATCAAGTATTTTCTCCATTAAAATTCTGTACCCCAGACTTGCAGTTACCAACTACACTTTTTGGCAGATACTGAGCTAATAATCATTCAGCTGCTGAACCACAGATTCAACTTGTATCACTTAAGAGGATTACACAAGGACAGGCAGGTTATTACTTCTAAAGTTCGCACACTGAACTTGCTTCCCCACAATATTTTGGGCTTCTATGGATGCCTCCTTTCAAGGAAAACAGCTACATATCTCTTTGAAATTACTACTAAGAAATACGGTGATTTTACTTTCGTAATACAGCAGTAATATATAATCTAACAAAGATAATATAACTGATAATACACTGCACGAAACATCTAGTTCTCCCATATGTTCATATCTCCCGTATTTGTCAAACTTGGAAAAAAAAAGTCAAGATCAATTAATAGATACTTTAAATACTGTATCTGTGTTCCTCCCCTTGCACTATGAGGAAACAGTGATGGAACTGTAGGCACTGATCAGTTCATCTACACTAACAGTTCATAGTATAAACTGTTTTACCACGCAACGATGGCGAACTGTTAGACTAACCTAAGCGCTTCATGAAAAATTTATCTGACCAGCAAACTTCACAGGAGATCATTTTCAATAAAAGCATGAATTACTTCACAAATGCATTGGAGAGAATAAGCACTTTCTTTTCCTCACCCCCCACCCCCAATAAAAAATTAAAAAAATAAATAAAAAGGAGCACTGCTCACACAAGCATCAGCCAACTACCCAGCTTTGTATTTATAGGAAACAACCCACCCAGAGGCTCCCATTTACCAGATGAACTATAATGACGCATACTTTGATCTTTGAATCATATTTCTCTCACAAACAGAAAGGTTCTGGGAGATTATTTTAGTACTTCAAATATTTGTAAAGCCAAATGTCAAGAGGCAATTTTAAAAATTATTTTGATCTGTAATCTACTGTTTAATTATCACATTTTGTGCTACCAACAGTTTCTTATACATTTTGTTCCCAGATCAGGCAATAAAGTTCTGCTTATAGGAACTCTGTTAGATTTGTTTGTTAACCCACCACCACCTTTTTTGAACTGCAAAACACCAGTAGCAGCCATGAAACAGAATATCATGCAGTTTTCAGGCCTTTTCTGTAAGATTTCTTGTGCTGAAGTCTCCAAGGCTCATGCTTGACCTTTCTAGCATTCTCTCCAGGCAATAAACACTCCCCCTTTCCCAAGTGAAATATTAATATACATTGTGTCATGTCTCAGCGTGATCTTCATTCTGCAAAAGCAGCATTTTAGGGCAGAATCATTGCACCAATTACTTAGATGGGTGGGGGGCAGCATTAGAATTCCATCTACAAGTGATAAAGTGTCTGACAGCAATTAGTTAGTAGAGGACAAATCCTACCTTTCCAAGGGAGCTCTATCAGCAAGGAGAGCTCAAATGTCCTCATTCCACTCTCACTCTAGTTGAGCACAAGACATACCATCTTTCTATTAAAAGCATATTTTGAGAAGAGACTCTGGTATGTCTAAATATTGCTCAGAGAGAGGAAAAGAAAGATAAATTTTCAGCTTCACCTCACCTCAAGAACATGCTGTCAAAGTAAAGTGATTAAAAATGAGGCTGTCACCCACAAAGTTATTTAACTTCAGGGTAAAGCTATATTTAGATGATGGGAGCCGATTAGTTTAGGGTTTTTTTTTTTCCATCTTCTTCTCCCCTTTAATGAGTACTGCTTCTGCATTCCCTTAATCTTTGAAATATGTCTTAATATCTAGTAGACAGGAGGGACAGTAGGAAATGAGTGAAAAATTAAGATTTTCTCACAAATAGTGCCTCTGGGGAGGCAGTCTCTGCATTTGCTGCATCTCCAGACCCCCTAACCTTTTCCCAGCTGCCAAAATTGAATTATTGAAGACATATGATAGGAAATATTTTTAAATGGTCATTAATTTACAGAGCCAATTGGGATGATAAATTAATATTCTTGCCCTCAGGAGCAATAAAGCAAAGTAGTTGAGTGTATAATATCCCCTATAAGATTTTTATTATTAATGAAAAAAGCACCTAAGTCAGGAAATACACCTTACGGCCCAAGGCAGCAGGACACGCAGGAATTCAGTGCTCAATACCATGAGCCTCCTGTTAATCTTAGTTGCATTTGAATTAAAAGATTAAAAGAAAGAGAGGTAGAAATGCAGATAGACAGCACGATCACAAACATTTCTTTCTAAATAAGAGTACCATTTTAAGTCCGATATCCTAAGGGGTTTTTCTATTAATAATACATTCTACACAGCCACATGTGATCTCCCCCCAGCCCATGCCCCCAAAGTAAAGGCCAACATGATTATGTACAAAACAACTCACTTTATAAAAGTTCAATTGTGCCAAAAACAGAAGTAATACAATGGTATCCACCAACAAGCATCCAGTATCAAGCAGATTCACACAGCAGTGCTACAAAATAGCTACAAAAGAACAGAGCATTTTAAACTAGTTCTGACTGCCAGTATAATCAAAATTGTAGTTCTGCCAGCCAGTATAATCAAAATTAACACCTTTAAGCTGTGGACAGAAATGTTAAACTGTTTAGCTAACCCTAGCCAACATTTTGTTTTTCAGGAAAATATATATTCTCATTCAACATCACATTTAGAAGTGTTCTCTTTAATATCTAGTTCCAAGATATTAAAAACAACAACAAAAAAAAGACACAAAAAAGAAATGTGGACTCCAATTTTAAGTTACTACCCTAAACAGAATAAATAGCCTGTAGACCAGATAAAAAGTAGTATTAGTCAAAAACGAGTTGCAAGATAAGGTATCTTTCCATTGATAGCCCATAGGGCTATATTTTGCCACTTGTCAAGAGATTTTATTTTGAACATACACATATACAACAGCAATGTAATATGTGGTCTATGTAAAAACAAACAAAAACACCCTCCGCACGCTCCAAGCATGTGGTTCACGTGCAGATGCAGAGAAAGGATTAAACAGACTTTCCAGATGCCATTAGGATGCAGAAGTTCCATCAAAATTATTCCCTCAGCTTTCTGAGAAATCTAGCCAACCCAAAATTGTGCTCATCTTCACTTAAAGATGAGTCAGTCCCCAGCATCAGCAGCTACATTAAATCCCACTGTCGAAACATGCAGCTAACATGAAACCTGGCATAAAAAGTATTAAATATATCACATAAAGTCAGATTTCAAGATGAACAATATCCCTGAACTCAGCTCACTGCACACTCAACACGGACAGCAATACATAGATGAAGGTGTTGCAATCATTAAATCAGATCACAGATTTACCATAGGTAACTTTTAGCTGTTGCAGACAAGTTCTGTAAGCTTTTAGAGTTACTCCAAAGCACACATTTCCTAGATTTTAAACTGCATGACAATTTTATCTAGTTTTCTCTCTTTATGAGAGTACTTTTTCAAAGTCATCCTCAATCTAAGACTAGTATTTCATACAGCATAAGAAATGCTGTTGTGGAATAAATAAGTAAGATGAGGCAGCTGCAAAATTAATATGCACACAGGTTAATACTAAGAAAGTTTAGGTAGTCTAGCTTCTAGTAACCTATTGAAAACTTACTTGATCTAAGTTCTACTGTTTGAAAGAGGGGACTCTCCCTAAGCAAAAAAAAAAAATCTACCCCAACCTGTCCACATTTCCCAATCTAATTTTTATAATGTGTTTTAGTATTGAATCTATCAAGCCAAAATATCTCCTAATTGAACCTTTCTTGAAGGACATTTGATAAAGGCAGAAAACTCAGGTATAATGTATTATGCAGGAGACACAGCATAACTGAAAATCAGCAACATGGAATGTACCTTCAGATTTGTGCAGAGCAACAGGTATTTACATGTTCAGGGTAGTTACCTGTCCGTTATGAATTATTTTTCCTCTGTATAAATTAAAAAACTATGAAAAGTCAGAACTGGGAAGACAGAAATTCCCATTATCTTTTAAAGTTCAAGTCAAGATAACTTCGCAGCACTTCCTTTAGACAATAGCATATTGCTCATATAAAAGGTCTCTTATCCTATAGAAGTCCTGACAGAGGCAGCCTTCCAATCCAATGCGTCCTGTTTCAGTCTGAAACAAAAGACAAGTTTCAATTGATTATGTCAATGAGATGCTTAATTTTCACTTGGAATCCGTGCAATGAATTATTTACCGAGGAGCTGAAGACACAGAACACCTACCCTGCGAACGGCCACCAGGTTGTTGCACACGAGCACCCCTCCTACAAACTCAGCCTGAATACCTTCCCGCAGAAGAACTTGCTTGAAGTCAGACAGCCTTGGCTCGTTCATAAACACAGACTGATGACCAGGAACCTGGAAACAAGGCACACACTTGTAAGCACTCTGCTTCGACCTTACACTGCTCCAGTTTTCCTCATTATTCAGTTAGTAACAACACGGCCCATGGACAGGCTATGACAGGGTCGTAAGTTACAGAATTAGTTCCCTTTCTGTCACTTGCAGCAAGATCTTTGCAGAATAGGAAGGCCTTAGAAGCCATTAAGCATGAGAAAGGTTTTCTCCTGTGTTTGTGCTCAAGAAAACTGTAAAGCTGCCCCTGAACATCTCTCCTGTGAGCCACAACAGACACAGGGACAGAGCTGCAGCAAACAGTGTTGCTGGCAGTACATATCGCTGGCACCCTTGTCCTTAGCCAGAGCAGCCTTTACAGTTCTCTCAAATTTATCAAGCTGCTAAAACAGGCTACAATTCGGGGTATGCAAGAGTGTCTTCAAGTAATAATACAATGAGGAGGCATTTTTATTATACTCATAGATGCACAATATTTTCATTTAAGCATAGATGAAAAAAATTAAAGGAATGAACTCCCAAGCCACTATACAGAAATAAAAACACATGCTTCTCAAAGATGGGTATTGTTAATTACAATAAATGAAGCATTTTTCACAGCATCAAGAAAACATGCCAAAACCCAGGAGAAACTAAGCACCAACTGGCTTCCAAAGCCACAAATACTAACTATTAATGAAACAAGTAAAATTAACTATGGTCTTATATCACTAACTAGATGGCAACTGTATTATGCTAGGCACTAGTAATAGACACCAATGAATTTTCACTATAAAAAGCTTAAATTTTGAACATAGAACAGTAGCGTCTTTAAAGAAAAAAAGTTTCAGGTGAACTTTTATTTCAGTAAAGACAATAATTAAGCTCTAAGCACCAGAAAGAAATCTGAACACAAGAGTCAAAACAAATCCAAACCAGGAATGTTTCTGTACCTCATGAGGTGGCAGAGGTTCCAAAGTAGGAATGATCTCACTCTCCTCACACATTTCCTTATCATCATCTCCAAACAGGCTTTTCATGGCCTTCTGCTGTGCAATGACACTGGAGTCTGCAGAAGGCACATCCACCTGCATCTCTAAGTCTTCATCCTCCCTCAGCTCTCCCTCTTCCAAAATAACTCCAGTGTCCACTTTGGAAACTCGCATGTCCAAGACACCATCTATCCAAGCCAGCTCGGCATCTTTGGCTTTGCAGAACTGAAGGGAGCTGACCAGGGAATCTTTTAACCTGACCTAGATTGGACAAAAGTAAAAACACTATTGATTTCACAGGAAATGCAAAAGATATTTCACAGAGTCCTTACTCCAAGCTTTAGAAATATGGAGTTTTCCTCTCAGTGTCCTCTGGACACCTTTAATTCATAGTCCTTTAGGGAGGGAAAGGAGGGAAGCAGTATCACCACAGAAAGATGCTAAATGCTTATAAATTATGATGTGGGTAGCCCCCATCTTGCCACTTGAAAGTAAGGGAACAGTAACTTTTTGGATGCTACTTAAATGAAAAGAGCTTTCACAACTACCAGGTTGAGTTAAACTTACAGTGAGAGCAATCCCTTTAAAATTATCCAAAATATTTTTCTTGTGGCCAAGGAATTCCTCAGTTGGCCTTTGTAAGTTGGAAACTTTTTTGAATGGATTCAGGTGAGGAAACAGCAACTCTAAATTGAACATCTATACGCAAGTGGTAAATAATATTTTATTGCAGGAAGGGATTTTGTAAAAATCAGATTGTGATTAGCACATTAGTTTACTCTGCCTTGCCTGGCAAATATGAAGTTTTTAACCCATTAGGGAAAGCCCCATTCTGCAAGAACATTATCCACATGAGACTGTGTGACTGTGATAGCAGCATAAGGGCTGCAACTGTATGAAGGACACAGCAGCTTATAAAGCTTTACCCTTGCTGCACAAGACCCTCAGAAGACACTGATATTTCTAGTGTCCCAAGCTTTTTCCTAATTCAATGTCTCCAAACTACTTCATCCACTCAGAAATATATATATATAGATATAAAAATATCAAACAAAAAATAATTCTAGGCAGAAGGTTTTTATTTTTGTAAAGAGGAAATTATTAAAACTCTTTCTAGAGAAGTGTTTTGCAAAAAAATCATAACCTTGTCACTTCTAATAAACTAAAAGCTTAAGCTTAAAAAAACACAGAAAACACTGTTTTGAGAAAGGTTCTTCTTGAGATTCCACAAGCAACCTTAAAATGCAGTTAGCACATACTGTGTTTCAAATATAAGCATTAGAAATCTCTTAAGAATTCAGTAAAACAAGTTGACATTTCCATAGACTTTTACACGAGTAGAAGTTTCTAATATATTACCTGGTAGATATGAGTTTCACTAGTTGCATCTACAGTTTCGTGCAGTTTGGGCATGTAAACTTTAATATCTTTTCCACCAAAAGCTCTGCAACACTCTGCAAGGTCCAGACTGGCTTCAGGAGGCCCATGGACAATGATCAGCTGTCTCGGCTTCATTTGGTTAATAATTTTTTTAATTGAGTCACCATCTGAACGCCCTTCATAGTCGATATAGGTAACTCTAGCTCTAGTTTCAATTAAAAAAATAAAGAAATTTAAAGTACTTCAAGATATTTAAAATAGAATAAACAAAAGGTGCCAGCACAAGGTATACCTCACAGCTGCTCAGCCATCATAGATAAGTAGATAAAGACAAAACACAGGATTGTTAAATATCAGCATGTGTATACAGCTTAACATATATATATTCCCCCAAAGCACTTCAAGTTATCTAAAACATGACAGAAGTACAGATTGTATCTGAACAAGTCTTTTTTCTAGAAATACATCTGCACATTACATAACAATACATTTGACTAACTGTGCTGACATGTACGCTGCACCGGTTGCCTTTTCTCCCAGCTTCCCACTCGTCCCCATGATACAGTCCAACAGCATAAAAAAAGGCAAATCAAAATGAACAAAAAAATAACTAGCAAAAGAAGTTTGAAGAAAGGGACAAGCTTGAGCTGGTTTCAATCCACATATTCCCTCTGAGCAGCTGGCAACACCCAACACCACGAGCGTGAGCATATTAGAGATCAGTAATGGGGATCCCTTTGCACTACAATTGACCACATATTGAAATTGCTGCATTTTGCTATGCACAACTTACATTTGCCTTGTGATTTCAGTACACTGCTCTATCACTCTGCTAAATCACAAGTTCTAAGTAACAAATATCTTCAAATAAGTATATCTTATAAGACACCTTCCACACATGGGACGTCTAAAGAACTGGAGACTAACACTGGAAGAGAGACAAAGCAAACGAACACTGGTTCCACTGCACCTGCCTTCCCACCAGCACCCTCTTAGCTATGAGTTCACCTAAATCAAGAGCACAGCCACTCACTTGATTTCCATGGACTCTGTTGCTGAAATACATTTGGTAGGAACATCTGATAAATCCTGGTCCACGGGTTCTTCTCCATTTGTCAAACCAGACTCTAATTTGCTTTTTTCTTCTTCTGTTGCTTGAAGTTCTGGAACCAGAAAATCCTCCGGTCTAAAGAATAAAAAGGGTTTTGTTTTGGAATTGTCTTACAATAGCACCCAAGGACTGCATATTATAGAAGCAACATCTACTGTATTACTACTGACATGCTTTATAAACCAGTGCCAGTAAGAGTATCGCATATGCCTCCACTATATCCATACTTAAATAGAGCTCACTTGGAAGAGATCACTTGGTATTTTAGAATACTTGTGAATTCTAAAAGAGAATTGTAGAATACTAGCAAATGGAAAGATTTTATCAAGCATTATTTCAAATAGAGCAAATATTGCTAACTTTTCCTAGAATAAATTATGTTTCTTCCTCTTGTAATTACCTATAATTTTCATCAATTCATAATAAAAACAAGAATAAATCAGGTTCCAAAGGGTATTTTTATCTTCCCTTGTAAAATAAAAAACAATGATTGTCCTTACATGGCGCACATTCTAAAAGGGTCAAGGACCAGCATTGTGAAGCTTCAATGCCATCACAAGCCTTCCATGAAATTTAGTGCAAACTACATTTTCAGTTACCACATTCTAAAAGCAGGTAATAACAAAGCACAAATAACACTGATTTTTACAAGTTTTACTTTTGAACTCTAACTACTCTATATCAGCAAGCATGACTGGTTTTTTTCCCCCCCCACATACTTGATAATCTCTCCATATTCATCCCATTTAATTCTTTCCTCAGGAGCTGGAAACATGGGATAAGATTTCTTCGCCTGTTTGAAGAAACTTCCTTTCCGATTACCTTCCCCTTTCATCATTAAATCATGTTTGGTCTTATGCACAGTTGGCTGATCAACATCCTCTTCAGCGTCACTCTCATCGCTGGAATCTATATCTGCCCTGAAATGTCAAAAAAAAAAGCATTGTTTTTTTCTTTGGGTTTAGTATTAGATAAACACACTGAATGGGAAATAACAATCCACAGATCACCAGATATTTTCAGGAGGATGAAGACAGTTTATATATCTGAGAAAATCCTCACAGCCAAATATCAGACAAAACAGACTGGCTCATCATAGCATCTTAAGTCAATCATCCAAAAGTCCTGAATGCCCTCAGATGAGCTTTTCAAAACTAAATATTGCAGTTGTATTCAACTGTCCATAGTTGAACTCATCCCTGTTCAATATTAATCTGTCTGTAGCTGAATCACCATGTTGATCACAGAAATCTCAACTCTGATAACAAAAGCAGAATGCAGCAATATGCAGCAAACTTACTCTTTGGATTGTTCCAACTTCTTAGCTGCTTCTTTCTTTAGTTTCTCCTTTTCTAGGTATTCTTCAAGTTCTTTTCCCTCCAATTTGACACGTTTTCTCAACTACAGAATCAATAATATTATTTTGAGTGACACAGCTGTAATACCTTATTAGCAGTACGTAGGAAAAGTAAGTACCAAGAGTAAGTACATCTTTTTCACATACAAGATTATGCAGACTTATGCACTTTGGCATGGCAATACCATGATAACCTTCAAAGGTCTCAAAGGAGACTTCCTAAGGAAAAATGGCATGCTAAAAGTATTAAAAAAAATCAAGCAATTTACAAAAATCCCTCAAACAAAACTCTTTAGCATTCATCTCTGTTTCAATAACTGAAACAGGCAAAGCTAAACTTGCACTCTGATTGTGTCACTAATCAAAGACAAACAATTTGGCAAACTTTAGACTAGCTGGCAAAGCAATAAGAAGTTTTGTTGCTTGTTTACTACAAGTCAGATCAGAGACTAGGTCACTATGTATACTGCTGGATCCCAATAAGAATATATTCACTGCAATCTTACGTTTTTACATTGTAATCTTATGTTTGTATCAGACATAAGTAGGCACGAGAAAAACTTCTTGAAAAACTGTTAAGTCATGCTTTGTATTCTTTTTAGTTCTAGCTTTCATTTAGTTTTCTAATTATAGTGATTCCATATTTTACTCTCGATTTGATTTCTCCCCTCAACACACGAAACAGATGATTTTCCAGCAGGAATCATCATACAATGTTATCTGCACATCAGTTGCAAGTAGAATTCTTTCTATTATAACAAAAAGATACAAAAGTGCTCTCTTAGTACAAAGTATTTTAAGACACTGAGATGAGCACCAAGCTGGAGCCACATCACCAAAAGACATTTCATAAGTTTCTTAATGCAAGTACTATTTTTACATAAATTTAACCACAATTGGTTGAATAGGCAATATATTTGAGATGTCCATTTGCCACTAGAAGTGTTTTCAGTAGGTCAAAAACATGAAAATAAAACTACATTTAGTCTTGATCATATTCCCCCAGACTGTCCATATAAAAAAGTTGAAGTTATAAAGAGAACTCTTACCTCAATATCTATAACTTTTTCAGAAGGATTATCAATCAGAAACCGTGCTAACGTTCCAGGTGTAGTGCGGTAAGTTAAAATAATAGAGTTTTTAGAATCCTGGCACCACTGAATGAAGAGATCTCTAGAAAAGCCACATTCTAAATCAGGCTGACTAGCAAGAACAACTTTTGGACTAGGCACTCGAGCCAAATCAGACAGGCTGTGACATAAGGAGAGGTGACGGAACTGAAACGGATTGTTTCTCTTGTCTTCAAAGCACCTCATCAGTTTGTCACTCATCCATTCAACCTAAAATGTATTAAAAACAAAGTTAGCTACAAATACAAGGAATACAAATTCTAAACTGATGCACAAACCCAGTATTAAGTAAAAGAAGGCATTATGTACGTGTTTACATAAATGTTTGACATACTGAGAAAAGGTTACCAATGTACTGATATCCGTGCTGCTGCTTTTAGTATCTGCAGCTATGCTGACGAAGCTTGGGATGAAACAAATGGAAAAATCAATGTGCAGATGGAAGCCCAGACCTATGCTTTGACTCTGGCTACTTGATCTGAAGATGAACATTCAAGATAGAAACACAAAACCATGTACCTAGTCAAAATTCTATTTTGAAAAACTACAAAACTAACCTGTGATTTAGAGAATTCCACTACATTGTAGCTGACATTATTCAAAAGTGCTAGGGAGTAGACTCCTAATCCTGCGTCTTTTGTTCTCCATATCTGATCAAGAAGCTGAGCAAGTTCCAGAACTCTGCCTGCTGTGTCCACAGCTATCAATACATTTCCATCACCTCGTAGGGTCTCCAAAACATTAGCTGAAAATGGAAAGCAAACAAATAAAAAGACCTTTTACTTTGAACTATAATTAAAATAGTGTTTCACTACAATCCAATAGCAACCACAGTCAAAAGCAAACTGAACTCAAAAATACATTAAACTTCAGATCTCAGAGCAGCGATACTCTTTTTCTTTTTAATTTTTAATTTTGTTTTCCTGATTTTTAATAATATCATGAAAAAAGTCACTTAAAATCTCTGAAGAGATCAAACACTATTACACTAAAATACACAGTTTTCAAACAAAGTCAAAGAGATAACGCAAATCATTGTTCTCAGGAAAACGTTTTACATTATCACAGAGTTAGTACTGGAAGAAAAGAGTAACTCAAGGTTAAATTTTAATGAAGAACCTTAATTTGGATGCTGAGGAACTGATGATAGGAAAAAAATATGAAGGTTAACAAAACACGTTATGGTTATTTTGAACCCCAAAGAGAATACATACTCAGTAGCTGTTCATCTCTCTGCTTCCTCCTAGGCTGGACGTAAGTGGCATTAAATGAATCTGTAATAAGCAACGAAGGTCTGCTCAGCATTTCCAAGGAACATCCATTCAGGTGACTGTGGAAAAAGGCCAAACCTCACTCGTTTGCATTTTATAAGGAAAATGGAGAGCTAACTTCTAAAGGTTTATATGTACAGAAATCTTATTCAGTTGCTGAAGACTCTTAGAAATGAAGGAAAGAGAACTACTTAAAGAAAAGACTTCAGGTCAAGAATAGAGGATGTTCAAGAAAAGTCAAAGCCTAATTAAATACATTATTAGAAAGAGATTAATTCCTATCACAGATACCATCTTTGTTAAATCAGGTACAAGAAAGAACAGTGACAGTTTCAAACAGTTTTTTTTTCTACCTTCCTTCTCATTCACTTTAAGTCTTAAACTAAAAGCTTTGAAAGTTTTAGTTTGAAAATGAAAGTTTTCTTGTCTTAAACTGAGCTTCGTAAAAAAAATTAATGTCAAACATAAAAACCATCTTATTTGAATATTTATTTTCCAGGCCTTTTACCATCTACCTCAAATAAAGATGTTAAATATGGAAAACAAGGCATGAGATGTTTCATGCAAGTCTTGTCTAAGGTAGAAAAAGTGCATTTTCTCCCCACTAAAAAAAACCCCACACAATTAAAAACATAAAGGTTCCCAGATCTAAGGACCAGGTAGTTCTGTAGACAATTTTGTCTATTAAAAAATTTACCGCATGTTTTATATCCCCCTGGACTTCTTCCTAAAAGGTAAATGCTGCATCCCACCCTTAAACATAATTATGATACTTTAATGGGATCTCAATTCAAATCCTTCTTGGTTGAATTGTTGTAAAGTTGAATTGCTAAGTAAAGTTGAATTGTAATACATTGTAAGTTCCTCTTTATCCCTTCTAAAGCAAAACAGTCTCTGTGAAAGCAAAAAAACAATGTTTTTTTTTAATATACACAGCCAAAAATTTTGTATTGTTGTTTCCTTTCTTGAGTGAGATATTCTTTTTTCAAATGGCAAGAACAAAAGTTTCCTGCTTCAAATAAATAAATAAATACAAATAAATAAATCTGCAAATAAATACAAATACAAATAAATAAATCTGAAGGGAATGAATAAATCCACAGTTGATGTGTAAAATTGATTAAGCAAATTCAGCTGAACAAAAACAGAAAACAGTGGTCTTAAGAAGCCTAGTGAAGACTGAGACTTCCAAAACTACTTATCTATCATGCAATGATTACACACACTTAACACAACAAGCAAGAAACAGACTTGACTATTTTGAACATACATCTCCCTCTTGTGGTTGAAATCGACTGCATAAACAATTTCTTCCTCTCCATCTTTGACAATCTTCCAGATTGTGCCTCCTATCATGTGACCAGCTGGCAACGGTGTGATTGACAGACCATGGCCTTTGCCTACAAAGAAACGTCATTTTAAAAAACTTTCAGTGTTTCAGGTATATGTATTAAAATTCACTATTCTAAATAAAACACAGTAATTTTAAAACTAAATATGGAAGTTATTTGAATTATTCATTTGAATAATAATAATAATAATGAATAAAATCACTTGAATTTTTAATTCAAATTAAGTGTGTAAATCACTAAGTAATCTATCCCTCCTTCACATCTAGCCAATAACTGCATAGAGTTGAAATTTGTTTTGCAATTCACTTCTACTCTGCCCCCAGGAAAAAAAACTAAAGCAAAAATCACTTCTTTCCCCTACTTTGCCAGTTCACAAAGGCAGAGCATTCTGCTGCTGTAACCATGCACCTAAGCAACAGTGAGTTCCGTAACATGCATAAAATACCAAAGCAAGGGCACCTGTGAGCCTTGTAGGCCTCTTTTGTACTGAGTACAGAGGCCCAGCAGGCCTCTTTTCTGCACGATCTAGAATATTTACTACATCACTCATGGTCCAGGTACTTATAAAACACATGGAAATTAGACTGGAAATTCACCTCAACAACACACACACACAAACTGCAAAGGGTTGCAGGAAGGGGGGCTGTGACAGGCTGCAGCACAAGGCAGGAATGACAAGGCTTTTCAGCACCTGGTGACTTCTTTTAAAGCCCTGTTGCTCCTTGTCATTGGTGCTAAACTAGATCTTTGGTAGCATCAGACTAGATCACCCATGACAAATGCTCCCTGCCGTTGCTGTATTCCACTGGTTTGCACAAATGCACACAGCTTTTGCAAAAAATAAAACATGTGTTACCTTGTTTGATAATTTATCAAGTCTTTTTGAGTCACTTCAATTAAATATGGAAGGAGTGAGGTGTTACAGAATAGAAGTTCACTAAACTCCTCATAGACTGTAAAAAACCATCAGCATGGACAGAACCCTACTTTAAAGCTAATATCTGTAGAAAGGGTCAACAGCCTTTTAATGATAATTTCCCACTTTCTTTTTTTCCTCTCCATATTATAGAGTATTTTGGCAAATAACATTCAGGTACTAGGAGATGATGCAACTCTGACAAGCTACAGGCAATCAGGCTGCATGATTTGTGCAAGACCAGGACTTCCATTTCATTTGGATATTTAAACTCAGCAAGAGTAAGCAGCAGCTGATTCTCAGAATGCCAGTTCTCAACATTAAGCCATACTTAATACCATGCAAAGTCTGCCAAAATCTCCTTGCCCAGACACTTCAAGTGGGTCACCTATTCATCCTCCAGAAAGTCTTTCCCTTTGTAAAGTCGTACCTACAACTTGGCATGAGTGAATGCTTTTTAGAGACATAAGTAAATTCCAAGAAAAGTCTGAAAAATATCAAAGAAAAACAAATGCCTAAACTGAACTTGGCAGAGTCAAACTCTGCCAAGTGGGAAAATTAATAAAGAGTGAGTCTTCTCCGTGCTAATTTAAGAGGAAATTCTACCCATTTCTAAATACAAATACTGAGGAAGATCATCAGCTGATACAGAGCAACACAGGCCTGCTTTAGAAGTCTGTGTTCAAGGCATGAATACAGAGACCTACTCCTTCCTAAAAAGTTACCTTAATTCATAGTGAAATGCAACTGAGCCATTAAAACATGAGACATTTATCAAAACGTTTGCTGACAGAAAAGTTTTACCTTTCAAGTTGACAATCTGAGAAAACTTCAGCTGTTGTATTTTGTCAAAGGCTGCATCAACATCATCCAACGTGAAGAGAGTGAAGTCTTCTGTGTTATGGCGGGACTAAAACAAATTAAAAAGCAAGGACATTCAAGAAGCTGAGCGTTCTATCGTATCAGAGGGTCCCTGAAAATATCGCTGCAAGCATACCTGATAGAGATCATACATAAACATCTGTCCCATTTTATATACAGGAATAGTTGCATAAATGGCACAGTTTAAGCCCATTTTTCCAACTGCATATGGAAGTGCCCCAAGATGTAAGGGGTCAGGATGAGAAAGAAGAACAGCATCGACCTGGTGAACATGTCTGCAAAAACAAAACAACAAAAGGAGCTAGTGAAAAGATGGTCTGCACTGTATTCTATACTCCTTATCACAACCATTCTGAAAGTAAGAGCACAATCTGCATGCCAAATGACAAGAAATAAATCCTTCTACATCAAGAATAAAATCATAATTAAAAAGCTTACAAATATTTTCAGACACTCAAGTAACAAATATGCATTCAGAAAATGTAATTATAGGAACACAGGAACACATAGGAACTCTGGAAAGTAAGTTCTGGATACATCAACATTAGGAAGTATACTAACAGAGGGGCCAAAAATATTTCCAGTGCAAAGCCATGTTATAAAATGTTTACATATCAAAAAAAGATTATACTTTAATCCAAAACAGACTATAGCTGTTATTCAGATAAGCAATGCCAAGGGAAAAGACCTTAATGTACCTTGAACTGATACAAATGAGATCAAAATGTTTCTTTCATCTTAATCAATTCAAGTTTCCCTGTCCAACATTTGGATCCCCTCACTAGCCGCAGACATATGCACCATTCTTGAGGGACATTCTTCTTGAAAAGGAGATTTGGTTTAATTGCTTCTAAGGTAAGTCACTTAACAAAACTTTAGAAGTTATCCTTAGCATGGATAATCCTCAGTTAAAAGACAAGTATGTCAAAGTCAAGAAAAGTAAGTCTAAAAAACGCATCAGAAGGCTTGGTTTCTTTCAGGAATTTCCATGTTGCAGACTTAACTCTGCAATCAATATGCACATCAGGAAGTTTCCCCACTGTGAACCTACACAAGCTCAGTATAAAACTCTAGATGTGTTTATTTCTCTGCAGGTGTGGGAACACTAATACAATCTTTTCTCCAGCTATCCGTTAAACCTGAAACAGAAGGCAAAACACAAAGCACTTTACCTTTATTTTTTTTTAATGCAAAGAGATTTAAAACTTAGTTAACTGTTCTGTATCAGTTTAGAACCCAGCTCTGTTTCCCAATGGCTCTGATCAGTGTTTTACTCATGAAAAACAAAAATCTAAACCAAAACAAAAGCAAAAGTTTGAGAATCTGAGTAACTTGAAGTGATGTTAGCTCACAAGAAACAGATTTTTTTTTTTTTTTTTTTACTGGAAATACATTAGCACTCATTCATTTAAAATTAAATGATATCCTCAAATGAAAAGAACTCTTTGAGGATTTAACAGCGCCATATATATAAAACTAAGTAACCCTTGAAAAACTTATGAACAACGCTTAAAAAAAAAAAAAAAGAAAGAAAACCCAATCCAACACACACAAACACCTACTTACTTTCTGAGTGAATCAATAACATCCATGGAAAAGTTCTCATCCCAGCCACAGTCCAACAGAAAGCGAAATTCATCCACTTGCAGTAGATAGCAGAGGGCAGACTCCTCCTGCACGCCGCAGAGCGTGGTCAGCTTGATAATTGAGGTCATTTTTGTCTCTCAGGGGGGTTAGTCTCCAGAAGAACTATTCTGGATGGGGGAAGAAAGTAAAAGTTTCACTAGTCAATCCAAGGGGAAAGACCGCTTATTTACATCAACCTTAAACTTCTAACAGTTCTTAGACAGGGTCGCTATCTCATACGCTATGGCTGGTTGTTAGCTATTATCTCTCTTTAGATTCATTGCATTTTAAAGCAGGGAGAAGACAACAAAACAAACAGTTTTAATCGGCCCCAAGGGATTTTTGCTCCCCTCAGCCGAATGGCAGAGCCCTGGGCAGCCCAGGCGCTGCGCTGGGGGCGGCCAGCACGCAGTGACCCCTTTCCCTCCATGGGGGCCAGCCCGGGAGGAACCGGCTCCGCTCTGCCAGGCCGCGGCCCTCGCTCGACAGCGGCCGAGGGGGAGCCCGGCCCGGCCTGGGCGCCTCTCCTCCCCTGGCCCGGCACAAGGAGGCCCCGGCTCCCGCTCGGGAGGAAGCAGCGCGGAGTGCGGAGCTCAGGGAGCGGGAGCCCGCGGCGGGGCCGGGCCCAGGGGCCCCCTCCGGGCGGGCGGCCGGGCGCCGGTACCTGCTCCGCGGGCCTGAGCCGAGCGCCGCCGGGC
>NW_020454183.1:1540260-1658764 GCF_003342845.1 Nothoprocta perdicaria
GAGCCGCGAGGCCGGCAGGGCCCTGCGGCGGGCAGCGGCGCGGCCGCCATGGCGGCGGCCTGAAGGGCGGCCGCTCCGCAGCGGCCCCGCGGCGCGGCCTGGCTAGATGGTTCGGTTAACTCCCCATAGGAGTTAACGTAGGAAGCGCCCTCCTCCCTCGGGCTAAAATCCCCCTTCCCGGCGGCACAGCCAGCGAGGGCTCCTTCCGAGCGTGCATCTTGCATGAAGCCTCTGACGACCCCCGTGGGATAATATTATCCCAGTGTGTGAGGCGCGGGCCCTGCGTTGTGTCTCTCGGTGACTCCGCTTTGTCGCGCTTCTCTTTCCAGCAGCTATGGTGAATTTGGTGCAAGCCGTGCGCACCCACTGGGTTCACATCCTCGTGCCCCTGGGATTTGTGGTTGGGTGTTACTTGGACAGAGTGAATGATGAAAAGCTGTCAGCCTACAGGAACAAGAGCTTGCTCTACAGAAGGTTTGATTATGATACCAGTTTGCTATGTATCTATGTTTGTTATTTTGCAAAGTAGGTTTTGAAAGTGCTTCTCTGTACCCTTGGACAGCCTTAGGTATATATACATATATATAAAACTAATCCTGTCAAAGTATTAAGGAGAGTATTAAGGGGAAGAAATCCATAAAAGTATTAGTGAATCCTTGTTAAAGGTTTTGGGATGTAAATGCTTACAGAAAACCTGGGCTGTAGGCCCCATCTTAATGCTGTTAGTCATGAAAAAGTCTACATAGTTCTGTGTGTTTGACCAGGTAGGTGAAATAGTTACTTTAAAATAACTATTTTTAGAGAAGTGTTGTTCCTGAAAGCAAGATAAACAAATAGAAGGATTAGTAGCCGTTAAGACACTTCATATCTAAATAGACTTACTAAAAGAATTTGTTACATGAACTCAAAAATGTAAGGTAAATGGAAGCTTAATATACAGATAAATAAGAAGCATTTCTAGGAAAAAATCTTCGAAAACAGATAAAACTTTTACTGTCATTATACTTCACCTTTTGCGCTGTGATTACCGTAGAATTACATGGGATTACCATGGGCAACTTAGTTGTCACTGTACAGCAGTTGTCCCTGTTTAGCACAGTTCCTTTTAAAATAGAAGTAACACCGTTTGCAATACTACTAATAAAAGGAATCCTGAAAGATAGAAGATACCCCTTCAAACATAAGTGTAAACTGTGTTTCTAAGCAGACTGTATAAGATAGGATTTTTTTATACCTTAGACTTGGAAAAAGCACATGAAAAGGGGAGAATCTCCAAGCCATTCTTCTTGCCTTTCCTTTACCTAAGTCCTTCTGAAATAGAAGACCAGAGCTCTGACAATGTTTACGTAACAGAATAGTGTTAAGTGTGATAAACGGGGTCAGAGCTGTAAACGTATTATAATTTAGTAGTAACTTTCTAAGTTGGGAAAGTAGTCTATAGGAATGAAATTACTTATTTTCCTTGTCCTTGATGCTTCTGCATGTGGGGAAATGCAACCTTTGGTGTTTTATTATTTGTGTATTGAAAATCAAAGTGACCTTATTTAGCTTCCGTTTTCCATTTTAATGAATGAATTGATTTGAAGTCAAAGAGAAAAAAGAATGTATTTTCACTTTGGCAGAAAAGGCTTTAGCTTTCCAAAGGTTGTTGATTATGTTAATTACTGTCAAATGCTTAATCATGAAGTGTGCAAATGTTATTTTGTTTCTAACACTTCAGCAGAAGTACATAGTGTTTGTTTGTATTTGCTTTGATTTTAACTTTCGCAAAGTACTATACCAAAATTATGGCTTAAGTTTAAAACGGTGCCAACACATATTAGCATATAAATACTTTAATAAATTTGTATCATTTAAATAAATATCTTTTAAAAATTAACCCAGCATCTGTATTTAAAATGTTTAATGTTAGCAGCTGCTGTGTCTTTAGCCCATGTTGTGAGCTTGCTGACTCACTTGTTAGGGAGAATTGAGATAAGTTAATATTTGCTTCATCTAGATCTGATCTCTCCAATCTGTGTAAGGTTGTAGAGTTAACTAAAATACATAAAAAAACATTCTGCATAGCTAGTAATTCTATGTCACAGATTGTAAGAAAAGTAGGAATGTTGGCATATATGGTATGCAAGTGATTTTTTTACTTGGGCATCACCTGTGGTAATTCTGAGTAAGAAAGGAAGGTACCAGCACTGTTCGTGCCACTGTTAGGTTAGCACTTTCCTCACTGCAATTACTGGATAAGGTGCATGGGCATTTCAGTAGGTTGCAAGAACTTATGGCTTTTCACCTTATTTTCCTCCTATTAGATTCATATTTTTTTTTTCTCTTCAAAATAAGTAGGTATTCTGTTATGCAGAAAAATCATTAACTTATTAGCCATTACCTGTTCCATGCCCCCACTTAAACTAATTGAACTCAATTTTTGGAAGCTTTGGAAAGAAAAAGATAAAACCTAATTCATAGTGGAAAAAAAAACTGACAACACTTTGAAGGAGAGTAAAATTTATTCATGCTGCTCAATATAAATCTCAAACTCTGTTTCTGTAGCCCTTAATATTTATATCAAGGTCTTCTGTTACGATTAAAACTTATATTTATTATTAAGTATTCTACAGAAATTATCCTAATTTAATTCTCCTTTCTACACAGAGAACTGAAACCTGGTGAAGAAACTACGTGGAAATAGAAGCTGATGATGAAATGGGAAGAAGCTTGATTCACTTGATTAATCAACTTACATAATAACTGCAAAGACCGGGTTACAATTTTTATTCTTGAGAAAACATATAAGCTACAGAAGGGAATACCTGGGATTCATCTCTGTAGTTTAATTTTCAGTCCTCCAATTTGAAAGATAGTTATGTGACTAGTAAATGTCCTCTTCAGAAACCTTAGACCCTAGAGGTCATACTCTGAAAGGAGGAAAACATAAATAAAGAAAAACTATGAAAAAAAAAGTTGTTATTAGTCTATATGGTGTTAAAGAATTTATATCTCAAAGTGAGACAGTGTATAAAGAGTGCATGTGTTTAATGTATATCCAAAATGCAGTGGGAAATGTCTAGCATGTTTCTAATTGCATCTGAACCGCTTTCTCTTTAGATTTCCGTTTAGATGTGTTGCTTTGGGATGTCAGCAGTGGCGGCACAGTAGCATTGTGGTAGTGCACGAGAGCGGGAAAGAGGCGAGGATTGGCAGGCGGTAAGAGCAGCAGTGGCACCGGTTCCCGTGGGCAGTTCCTGACTGTCCTTATCCAGGGAATTGGAGCTGCCGGGGGAGCGGCAGCGCCGCCCTCCCGGCCGCCAGGGGGCGCCGTCGTGGCGGGGACGCGCGAGTGCAGGGGAACTGCGCGCCGATTGGCCGCGGGGCGCGGGCGTTGATTGGCCGCGGCGGGTCACGTGCGGCGGAGGGCGCTGGCCGTTCACAATAAACATGGAGTCCATCTTCCACGAGCGGGTGAGTGAGCGGCTGTCTTGGCCTTGTCGGTCTCGCAGCCTCTGCGCTGTTGGGCGCCCCTCTCGGCGGGGCTGCGAGTCTGACGCTGGCCCCGGGGCGCTGGAGATGCTGCCCCGGCGGTCGGGGAGCCTGGGGGCGCGGCGCTTCCTCTCGCGCAGTGACTTCCCTTGTCGCGCCGCTGGAGAGGGGCCTCGGCTCGGGGCAGCGCCGAAAGGCCGAAGCTCTTTCCCTCTGTGAGGGTCTTCTGGCCGAGACGCGGGTGCGAGGGGCAGTGCAGCCGGCCCCTCCCTGGCCCTTCCTCTAGGGATCTCCCAGCACTTCCTTTAGCTGGGTTGGGCTGTGCATTACACAGGGAAAGGCTGGGCTATTCAGGAAACCCTAATGCGTGTACAGTGTGCCAGGCACCTCTTCCCCTCTGGAGAAAAGCTGCTTCTGTTAACTCTCAGGGCTTGTCTAAATTCCCAAGTCACAGCTAGAGGTGCCTCACTGCAGTTGTGGTGCTGCTGTTTGCTTCCTGGGTTTTGCCGCTGTCTCAGCATCTCTATTATGTTTAAATAAACTTTATACAGGAAGTTTCAGTGTCCTGAAATTCATATAGCTTTTTCTTAGCCTGGCTTGGGATCCTCAGAGCAGCAGCTGTTGAATACAAGTGCTCACAGAGCTCTGCTTCCCCAGCCATTCTGGGCAGCTGCGGCACTGACCTTGCCTTGTTTAGCTTTGAAATAACAAGTTCTAAACAAGTGTACTCTTCTGTCATGTAGTCTAACCTGTTACGTGAGGAAATAGTAACTTGAAGAATTTTTGAACAAATTGCTTTATTGTTTTAGAATATTAAAACTCCCCTAGGTTTAAAAATGTTAGCATATAACAGCTGAAGCTGCAAACTAACTG
Source organism: Nothoprocta perdicaria (assembly GCF_003342845.1). Classification (NCBI taxonomy): domain Eukaryota; kingdom Metazoa; phylum Chordata; class Aves; order Tinamiformes; family Tinamidae; genus Nothoprocta; species Nothoprocta perdicaria. The sequence goes on from NW_020454183.1 coordinate 1,544,608, forward strand.
CATTCATAGTTGCCCCAGATTCTTATTGTGGGGTGGGATTTTTTTGGTTAGTTTTAGTGTTTTGGGGGCTTCTTGAATATGATGTAATTATGCTTTAGTAAAGTTATTGGGCACTTGTTAAGGTGCCTGACTGTTTTAAAAATACTTGGTACTCAAGTTAATTGTTATTCTAGGAAAAAAAAAATTGACTCAACTGCTATATCCTTTTTTGTTTTTGTTTCTTCCCCTCCTTAGGAGGAATTATGGAAAGATACTGCATGTTTTCTCTGCAAACAAGGAAAACTTTTCTTACAAAAAAAATCATTTTTCTGCTCTTACCCATAGTACGGGCAAGTCATGCATATGAAGATAATAATGATTTAAGATAAAACTTTTTCTGTACAGAAATGTCACTTCAGTGAAACTGATATTTAAAAATGCCATACAACTCATTTTCAAAGACCTTAGTCTATCTTTGTTTCATGCAGTTTTGGTGGATAAACCTGGGATTCTTGAGCCAATTCCTGTGCTTGGGTAGTCTCATATGACTAACAGAAGGGTCCACATGGTCCTCAAGGGCCGGGGGATGGTGGAGAGTCCAGAGTATCTTGCTGGGGAGAAAAGGGGCTAAGCAACCTGTGGAGATGGATGTTTCTGAAGTCCATTTGGGTCCCAACTGTACAGCTGGTCTAGCCATAACTCATTGCCAAGTTGGCTGATGAAGCCCCAGGAAAACTTGCAATCTGGAGTAAAGGAATTTTTTTGAGATTTCTACCTTATGGGAAGAGCCATGGCAGATTTGTGCATGTGGTTTTATGAGGTTGTCATTAGAAGTTTGAAGAATGTTCTTGGGGTTTAAGTGTTTCACTTTTGTCTGGATGGAGTTTTGGTTTTGCTTTTATTCTGCAAAGTGCATGTACTTTCGAGTTCTTAAAAATTAGGAACACTAAAAGGGCAAAGATGAAACATGGGTTTCAAAACTGATACTTACCTTATCTTGCATTTTTGGTTTTGTTATTTCTTTAGCTGATGAAAGGTTTTTTAAGAAAGACCGTAATTTATCTGCACTAAAACATCTGAAATGTTTTGCATATAAATAGTTGATGAATACAAAATATTTTCATTGTTAAATGATTTTTTTTCCCTCATCATCTCCCCTTCTAAGATTTGAATATCAGTAGGTTTTAGCTTTTACGTAGTTCCGATTTATAAACTTGATTTGGAAAACAAGCTTTACTGTTCTTCCAGCTTCTAATGTCTTTTTCAGCAGTAAATGAACTGGTTATAACCAGAACAGGGTGAGTAACCTGAAATGAAAGCAAGTTCTGTGGATGTATGCTTTTAAATCTCTTCAAAATCTTAATAGCCTGCATTTCTTTAGTCACATGTGGAGAGCAGATTGCTGGTAGTCATACCCGGCATGGAAGAAAAGTTTCATGGGACAGGAATATGTTTTATAGAGAACTTGTGTCACTGGCAGCTAGAGATTGAAAAGGTTTCCTTTTTAAAATTGTGGTGGGTTTGAAGATGACAGAATCTGATGTCCTGCTGGTCCCAAAGTCCTCGTGTGACTTAACTATAGGCAATCTTTACATTGCTTTCTAAAATAGCATTTTTACTTTAAATCGATTTCTCTTCTGTACTATGTGGAGAGGGTCTATTAAATTGATGTTTTTTATGTATGTGTCTGTTTTAAAGCTTTCAGATTAATTATGAAAATATTGCAATTGCAAGAAACAGAGTAGTTTGCCTGAATAAAACGGTTAAAGCAAATTTTCCAGAGCACTAAAATAGCATTTGTGTATTTTTGTTTTGTTTTCCAATGTTAGCAAGAAGGCTCCTTGTGTGCTCAGCATTGCCTGAATAATTTGCTGCAAGGAGAGTATTTTAGTCCCGTTGAGTTATCCTCAATTGCACAGCAACTGGATGAGGAGGAAAGGATGAGAATGGCAGAGGGAGGAATGTCCAGTGAAGAATATAGAACGTTCTTACAGGTAAAATATTTTAAGTTTCACATTGGCTATTATTTGTTGCCCTGAAATACAGTACTGTGGAGCATATATTTGATATTTTTGCACAGTTATAGAAGATTTATTTCCCAGGACTCAATTTTCTAAAATTTGTGTCCCATTAGTTGTTGTTTTTGTTGTTTTTTTCTTTCTGTCATCTCAGATTTGGCATTTTCAAAGTTTGCTATGAAGTATTACAGTAATTCTATAAAAGATGCATTATCTCCGTCTTACAGGTAGGGAGGTCAGGCATGGCGAGAAGGATGAGAGATTTGCCTTTTGTCAGAGTAAGCCAGTGGCAGAGATGGGAACAGAAGTTCTGGTGCCTGTCTCTCCTCTAAGCACTGAGCATTTCTAATTTGAAGGTTTGCGCTTTTTATTAATAAGCATATTTGGGCATTGTAATCAGCCTTAAAGAATAGGATGTATTTAGTCGTTGCTTTAAGTGTGTGCAGTTTTCTGTATTCTTAAAGTTGATTTTTGCTGACCTTTTGTGCTTATATCTTTTTTTTTTCCTTTCTTCTCTCTCCTAATATCAAATTGAGCAGCAGCCGTCTGTAAATATGGATGATAGTGGATACTTCTCGATTCAAGTAAGCATGTCTGTATATTGTAACATTTTTTTCATAGAATATATGTTCTTTTTAGCATAGTGTAAATGCTGTCAGTCTTCTCACCTGGTGGGGTAGGGAAGTAATGAATTTCTAATCTTCACAGTGTTTACCATTAGTGTTTACCATTGCTTAGCAATTCTTTATGGACCCTTGAACACTTGAAGAAATAGGGCCCCCTAAATTGTGAAATTACCTCTGCTAGCAATAAACCTGCTTTTTTTTGGTTGCTTCCTGTAATTACTTCAGGGGCAAACCTTGACTTCCATAAGCAGCAGGTGAAAAAACACAGCTGAGTTTTTCCCAAATTTTAGACTATAGAGCTGTTGGCAGCGGTTACAGTTAGCACTGTGATCTGCATAAAGGGAAAAAATGGAATAACATGATTCTGAAGTTTCCTTTTTCATAGTGGTATTTTGAAATCAGTTTTATGAAAACCAGTATTTTTTATAACTAAATTGATTATGTTATTTAAGCTGTTTTAACTCAAAAAAAATGCTCATTTTTGACAGGTTATAAGCAATGCCTTGAAAGTTTGGGGTTTAGAACTAATCCTTTTCAACAGCCCAGAGTATCAGAGACTTGGGATCGACCCTATGTAAGAATTCTTTTTTCCTTTTTTTTTAATGCGTGTTCTTTTTTTGTTTTACAGAAAAAAAATGCTGAAAATAAATCTGTTGTAACTCTGTTTCTTTAAAATGACGATTTCAAGCCCAGTTACGTACTGATGGCTAGTTTTTATCCCTTCTGCCATCATATTTTTTTTTTTTTTTTTTAAATTTTTGGGGGGTGTACTCAAGCATCTGTCCTCTGTGTCTTCATGACATCTGGATAACTGGTATCACAGGCTTATTGAGGTTTCAGTTATGTCAGCGTTACAGGGAAAGACAACTACCTGCTTATTTTAAGTTACCAGAGCAGTGTAAATACTCTGTACGTCAACAGTTGTCTTTTAGTATTTAAGTTTAAATTAGTGATAGCGAAGAATTTAGAGTTTATTATGCACTCCAATATTAGAGTATTTAATTTTATCTGTACCTTTTGTTTTTCTTTTTACAGAAATGAAAAATCATTTATTTGTAATTATAAGGAACACTGGTTTACAGTTCGAAAGTTAGGAAAACAGGTGACATTGCCTTTTTTTTATTTAAAAATTGACTTCAGAGTGGGGGTGGAAAAATGGTTGCAGTGAGACCATTTGTTGGCCTTTTGCAGGCTTTAAAATTTGCATTAATCATATCTCTTAAAAAATATGTTATTGCCAAGTTGCTAGGCAGACTTTTGTGACTGTTAGTGTGGGGAAAGATCCTGTGATCAGTTCTTTATCTAGGATGTCTTTGTCAATTTTATATAAGAATTTGCAACTCAGAGTCTGTATGATGTTCAAGTCTTCCTTTCTTTCCCATGTGAAAAACAGAGGAGAAAGTATATATATGATTAGAAGAAAATACTAGACATGATTTAGGATCCCTGTGGCACATAGGCTTATTTTAATGCACTCACTTTTTTTCCCCTATGAAAATAACTTACTATAACGTCTTACTCGTTCAAATGGCTGGTAGGCATAAGGAAAAGTTCATTAGTATATTAGAAATTTTAGTAAAGGTGATTGCCAGTATTTTAGAGTATTTATAGGGATATGACTGAAGGAAAGTAGAAGCACAACTCTTCTACTTAACTTGCTGAAGCAATTGCATTAGAAATAGGAGATGGTTATTGAAGGAAAGGAGTGGCTGAACAGATACATGGTGCCTGTATCGTAATTCAAGAGCTGCAGCTGCGTGTCTGTTTTATCACCCGATGCAGTGTTGGCAGATCTGTTGTTCTGGATCATAGTCCATAAGCTTTCCTAGAGTGTAAGTGGGGTCTTTCATCATTATTATGTTACACAAAATGCTTTCAAAATCAACTTTTAAACTCTGCAGTAGTGGAAAGGAGTCAGTTTAGCTGTTTGATCTATAGTACAAGTCGTGGTCACATACATTGTCATCCAGATTTAAAAAAAAAAAAAATAGAATTTGTGAATTAGCAAACTCTGCCTTGGTCCTTGAGAGGGCCTTACAGTATTCTCATGTTACTGAAACACTAAAGTCTTTTAAGAAACCTTCTTAAATTCAAACTGAACCAGAAGCTAGTGTGGCAGCTTTGGAGAATATATGCTAGAAACAATTGTTCAAGCTAACTGAAGGGAAAAAAGGTTGTGTTTAGTTTTAGTTTTAATTAGAACTGGAAAGGTTGCAGAATATTACTGGTTCTTGCTTGGGTTTAGTTTAAAAATATGTCATCTTCCTCCCCATCCCCCAAGGAAAATGCTTAAAAGCACAAAGAAAATTCCTTATTTTACATACAACCATGTAGGCCAAAATTTTGTGGAGTGACATTCTAGCCTAAAGCTCCTCTGAGTTGGAGAGGGGATGTATTTCTCTTGCAAGTCTGCTTTGAAGCCTTGTGAAAGCAATGCCAGATGTCTGTTATCTAGAAACCAAAAAGAAAAGGCAAAACAGACTGGCATAGTGATTTGATCCAATTCTTTTCTGTTAAAATTATAGCAAAATAAGTTCCCTAGATATTCCTCATTCTCTTTTAAACATTTGGCTGTAATCTGTCCATCATATTTGCATACATAACATTTTGATTCTCCTCCTCCCATCCCCCAGTCTTGATGTTCTTACCTTTTTCTAACCCTATAAGGGACTTTTTTTTTTCTTTTTTTTTTTTTTTTTTTTTTTTTGAGTAAGAATATTTAACTGAGTGAATGGCAGAATGGTAGACACTTGCATTTCAGGTGAATGTATGGGGTACAATATGGGCCTAACTGGAAGTGTATGTACATGCAATCAATATAACCAATATATTATTGGAAGTTTGGGCAGATAGATGTGGGAGCGTGAGGATTTTGTGGTTAGTTGAGGACTTGGGGGGTTTGTTATTTTTGAATGGAGACTGAATTTTCCTTGTGCCATCTCTGGATGGTCCTTCCTAGTTAAAATATAATGATATTGAATGAGTATCGTGTATTAAAAAAAAAATCCAACTTAGTGTGGTATGTGTGGAGTTTTATGGACAGAACATTTTTCTGTCCACCTGCCTTTTTTTTCTCTCTCGAGTATAGGTACTATAAATGATTCATCAGCCTGCTCAGGGAACTGGGAGCCATCTGTGCAGAGTTATCTCCAGTCTCACCTATTTTAATATTAGGCTGAGTTATCAACATATTAAGTTTCAGTTAATTTTTCTTTGTTGATTAATGCTAAATTCCCTGGGAGCATCTTTCTTTTTAATTAAAAGAAAATCCTATTTTCAGCATTGCTAGCTATTATAAGGCAATGTGTTTAGAGTGTCTTTAGAATGCCTTTAACAGAAAGCATTCAGCTGTTCTCCATTTTACTGTCTCTATTAATGTAACAGGATATACTGTGAAATTATGAAAGTTTTATTCCTTCTGAATATCAGTTTCTGAGCAGATGGAAAACCAGAATTAAGTAGTAATTTAAAATTATGGCTGAGAATTCTGATAACATTATATCATTTAGGGTATTTTTTTCCCTTATGGTTGTTTTCTTGGTAGCAGTATTCAATAATAGGAGAGAGTGTGTAGTAATTTTCTCACTTCAGATCTCTTGTTAGCTGAGAAGTATTTTAAGGGTAACTTGAGCAGTGTAGTGCTTCAAAGAACTTTTAATTTGATAACTCATTATATTGATTCAGATCAATATCAATCATAGAAAATGACCACATTGTACAGAAATGGATTACCAAGTAATCTTCATGCTAATTTGTTCTCTCAACCCTTTTTTTTTCTTAATTACAGTGGTTTAACTTGAACTCTCTCTTGATGGGTCCAGAACTAATATCAGATACATATCTTGCACTTTTCTTGGCTCAATTACAACAGGAAGGTAATAGTAACTTGCAGATGTTAAATCTCATTAATAAAAAGTAGGTAATAATGATTATTTATTAGAGCTTTTCCTATTCAGTTAATTACCCGTAGCTTTGTGATGGAAATAGTCAAGTCCTTATAATGAAAGGTAGAGCCTTATATTGTAATAGATCATGCATCATTGTCTGCTGTATAATGTATATTTTAGAGCATTTATCTATACGCTTTATATTGTAGACTTATGATTTATTTTTCTCAGGTTATTCCATATTTGTGGTAAAAGGTGACTTGCCAGATTGTGAGGCTGATCAGCTATTGCAGATGATTCGGGTACAGCAGATGCAACGACCAAAATTAATCGGAGAAGAGGCAGCACAGTCAAGAGAACAGAGGTAAAGTAAATAGAGATTTCATTTAAACAATGTTAAACATAATGGGTTTCCATGACTAGCACCTAATAATGACTAATGAAAACCCCAAAGTAGAGTTATATTAGCACAAAATATTTCTGTTAAAAGCTCACAAAATTAGTATTATTATCTGATAGTGTTTTAAATGCATCAACTTTACAGACCACCCAAAAGTGATGTGGACCAAGCAGTAGAAGTTAACCAGCCTTTTGATGGAACAGGCATGTTAGATGAGGATGAGGAGAATTTTCAAAGAGCCTTGGCCCTAAGTAGACAGGAAATTGATATGGAAGATGAAGAAGCTGATCTTCGTAGAGCCATTCAACTCAGTATGCAAGGTGCAGTGGTTATTTAATGTCTTAAGTAATATTTTTTTAACTGATTTTGATACAATTTGATGCAGTTGATACAGACCTAGAGCATTTTGGTTAGCTACTTCCTCTGCATGCTTCAAGCTCCCTGAAGAGCCTGACTTTGAGGCAGGGAATAACAACCCAGTCTTTCCTGTATCTCTTCATGGTTTTTTGAAAATTTGCTACTTTTTATGTTTGCATTCATCATTGGGAAGCAAAAATGAATTGTAAATTGCTGACAGAAGGCAAGGGAAACAGTTCTAAGGTGAGTAGAAATAGCATCAGTGAAGTTGGCTGAAGTGCTTATTTTACCAAAAGTCTCTTTCCTCCCGTCAAATTTGAGGAGATGATTCTAAATTATACTTTGTTTACAAACTTCATTTTGCTGTAATTAGTGGAAGTAACTGTTGTGTTCTGCTTTTAGGGAGTCGTCGAAGTGAGTTCTTGGACTCAGTACCGCAGAATTTTCCACAGTCACCTCAAACAAGTCAGTCAGACTCATTTTCTTCAGAAGAACTGCGAAGGAGAAGACAAGCGTATTTTGAAAAGTAAAGTAGCTGACAAAGAACCTAAAATTGCATATGGAAATAAATGTCTTTAGTGCTTCAGGGGGTGTGGGGGTTTCTCCCTGAGGTAGTCTAGTTTAACGTTTACTTCTTAACATGATTTCTTGTCCTGTGCCACGTGCTCTAGGTGACCCTGCGTGAGCAGGGGGGGTTGGACTAGATGACCTCTGAGGTCCCTTCCAACCTTAAGCATTCTGTGATTCTATGATTCTTAATAGAACCTGAATTTCACTATTCACAAATAGCTGCTGTGAAGTAAGGACTGGGAAAAACTGATAAATAAAAGGGGACCTGTTAGTAATGCAACATTTGCAGTCTTGTGAATGAAAGAAAACAGACATGGTATAAATATATTTTTTATATCAAGTCTTGTAAACAATTTTGATAATTATTTTCTTTGAGGAAAAGATTCATACTCTTCTTGCTTCTGCTAGAGAGGCATGTAATGTGCATCACATGAAAGAGCTCTAGATGATATTTGTGTGTTCTGCTCTACATTCTTATATTACGGCTGTTTGTGATTGTAGCTTTTACCCATCTGTCTCTCCTAGAGAGAGGGCAAATTAAGACTCAGGTGAAATGCTAAGGGTTGGAGAAGTTAGTCTTTAAGAGGATAAGACTCATGAAATCTGAATTCTGGGAAAATAGGAATGTAATGTGGGAGAATAGTTGCTTGGAGGTTAGTGGAAAGAACAACTGAAAGGATTTAGGTGCAAGAGTGTTGCTTCAGCAAACAGCCTATATTTCTCACCCCTGTTCTTCCTTACAGTGAAATAGACTTTGTAGTAACATGGAAATAATGTCAGAGAAGAATCTGAAAAAAAAAAAAAAAAAAAGGAAAAATAAAGTCATTATGAATGTAAACATTTGACAGGGTTGCTCTTACAAGGAGCACTTAATTCTAAAAGCTATAGAAGCATTTTTTCAGTTTTATCAAAAAAAAAATTGCTAGGTGTTTCTATACTTCAAATTACCTTGGCATAGTTGATATTTTTTCAGAGCCAAAAATGAATCTAGGAGAAAATGGTACAAGCAGTGACAAGATCTTTGTGATTTTTTTAATTGTGTTTTATAAAAAGGACTTTGTTTATGATAAATTGTGTAAGCTTATAACATACGAAATGCCCAAGTCTTAAAATTTCCTTTCTTTGATTTTAGAAACCATTGTTAAAAAAAAAAAGTGATAGTTTAATTTCTTTTGCTTTAACTGATATCCAAACTGTCAAAAGATGTAGTACACTGAAGTGAATGATAAAAAAAACAGAAGAGTTTTCCTTTCATATCAGATTTGCATGAGTTTTTAGAAGGATAGCTGGTTGGTTGTTTTTTTGGTTGCTTGTTTTTTGTTTTAGAAACTATAAAGGTATAGCTGTATTTGATACTCAAAACATCAAAGTAGGTCTCATATTGATATTAATTTTATTCTTTTATAAATCTGTAACACTTTCAGGCAGCAACAGCAGCTACGGCAGCAAGACCCGACCCAAAACCTACATGATAAGCAAACTAGAAGTTCAAGCACCCTGGAAGCTGACCCAGGTTGGTGTTTTAAAGTTACTTCCAACACTGATATAGCTATAGTGTTTTTTCTCTTTTGTTTTGTTTTTTACTTCTGCTGTTCTGTTTTGTCCTGCTCTCCCGTTCTCTGTGTCTACCTACATCCTCCCTGCACCAGCTGCTCAGGCTGTGCATCACAACTGTTACCTTTTTGAGCAGTGACAGAGGGCATCACTTTCTTGAAAAGCCTGTTATGGATTGAATGTAAATACCCTATTTCAAACTGTAGAGCTGCACCAGTAGAGAGTTTAAGTTCTGGATTTGCTTTTTATTTCATTGACATTGAGCATACTGTAGGAAATTGTAATCTGTAGTGGGACTGTGTTAACAGTCTGCTTTCTAATTGACTTGTAGATTTTTATTAAAATGTTACAAAAATTAAATAAGCCTGAGGCTATATCTAACAATCACTAGAACCATATTTTAATGGAAAAGATGTAAGCCGTGTTAAGCATACGTGAGCCAAAATGAGTATCTGTTACTGGCTATCGACTGACCATTGTGCGTGGAAAGCTAACTGCCAGATATTCAATAATAATGATAGAAGACCAACACTAACAATTCTGGTGGCATAAGGGGAGACAATGGGGATATGGACAAAAGGAACAAAGAAGGTGGTATTTAGTACAGTTGATCACTAGCTCTACCTATTTATTGTTAGTTATTTATAGATTGTATGCATGTGTTTTTCTCTAGGAGGTGATATGAGTGAAGAAGACATGCTTCAAGCAGCCATGAATATGTCTCTGGAAACTGTTAGAAACCACATGAATACAGAAGAGAAGAAATGACATCACTTTTTTAATCTATGTTGCTAAAACACTAAAACTCCATTATTATTTTACTGTGTGGGTGTTGCAAAAGCAGGGTTCATTTCAGAGCTGTGGAAGCAGGAATGAAAAGGGGGGCAAGAACTCAGAGGGTTAGAGGGAAACAGCAAATACTGAGGTGATTGCACTGTTCTAGAAAACAAAAGCACTTGCTCTGCAGAACGTCTCTTCACAAGAGCAACTGTTCATGTGAACAAAACCAGATGCACATAAAAAGTAGCTGTAGCTTGCAATTGAGAAGCAAGCTTAAATTCTTTTGAAAAATTCTACTCAAAGTATGTAAATTGAGGGAAAAAAATGCATCAAGTGATTTTCATTTATGCAAAAATACTTGCAAATAATATTACTTATTGCTCCTTTTTGGGGAAAAAAAATCCACACTTTTTAGATGGGAAAAGAATTTTGTATATTTAACTCAATTTTGTGATTTTGTAAATTTTTTTTCTCTTCCTGCACGTTTTGAGAACGTCAGTATATTGGTCTTGCTATCCAGTTCTGACATAACCTACTCCTTTTAAAGAAACTTGAACCCTGAAACATGACTTTCGTGCTTGGCTGTTCAAGGGAAACTGCAGTGTACTGTTGTGACTCCTAATTAACTCTTTTAATGACTTCTGGCATTGTAAGAGTTCCAGTCTTTCACTTTCAGGCCCAGACACTAAGTCTTTAGATTGATGTTTTGAAATAGGTTTTCATTTTTTTTCCCATTTTTGTTTTTGGACACACATTTTTTCCTACCATTGTCTCTGCCAGGCTTGGTAGTATGTAATCACTTGGGTTAACAGTTGTTTTTGGTTTGGATTTCTTTCTACTTCTGGAGGTTTATTTTTTCTTTTTCCTGTCCTTTCATCATACTCAGTCCTTTATTTTAGCCTCTTGTAGTAATAAAGTTGCAACTGAGTCTGGGAGAGAGAAGTGTAAGGTTTAGATGCCATAAAATCAGTGCCACACATGAGGTGCATTCCTGCAGTTTGAAATGATCCCTGTACAAGTAACTCTTTTAAAACTGAATATTTATATTTGTGTGGATGTTCTTTCTGAAATGCTTTTTATGGGTGTCTGTCAATGTTGCAGCTTTTTCAGGAATGGCCTTTATATATGCACCTTAACTTTTTTTTGATCATGCTATTTCTGATTCTGAGGAAAATTGGGGAGCAAAGTATGGGAGCTTGTTCTACTGGTTGTAAGACATTTACTTGGATATCCAGGATGAGTGTGTAATAGGGTGACCAAACTTGACATTCAACTCTAGTACAGCAGTTCAGATGCATTTAGTTATCCTAAATGGTGCTTGAAAAATGAATTCTGTTTACATATAAGTTAAAGGGGAATATTTTGTAGGTCCAGTTTAGTTAATGCATTAACAGTTAGTACAGGCATTCTAAGAATAATCTTGAAAATAAATTCTTTTTCACAATATCCTAAAGTTAGGTCATAGCACAGTAGTCACCATTCAAATTATGATTAACTGCAGGGTAGTTAGAGGGAAACATATTCAGCATCGAGTAGTACTGTACCTGAAAGGGCTTTTACCTCTGAGTAAAGATTTGTTTACAGCAATGATTTCTTGATAGCTTAAAATATTATTATAGTAAATGGGCTAAATTCTGTTTTCCTTACGTGTGTGCTGCATTTCCACTGATGTCAGCAGAACCACTTGTATGGGAAGTCGATACAGATTTTGCCATGGGGACAGCATTATTTTTTAAAAAAATATATTAAATCTTATCACTATTAATGATACTGTTATGCACATAGTTAATCTTCTGCAATGTCTCATGTTAAATAATGTATCAAAATAATAAAGCCAAGCTATGGCTTAAAAATATATATATGTATGCATACGCCATTTTGAAATGCTGCATTTTTCAGGATATTTTCTGCTTTCAGTTTGAAATTTACAGGTAACTGAGAGTGGAGAAGGAATCTGTAAAGCACTGAATTGTCTTTTGGCTTGTCTGAAACGTGCTCATAACTTTAATTTCCCTTCTTTTGTTGTGCCATAAACTTATTTTTGAAATAAGATTCTCCTTTCTATAAGCAGGTATATATTGGCAAAGCTTTTTAAGATCTACTTTTAAGTCTTTTAAGACTTTTTTTGATATTAATACTTGGAATTTGGTACCTTATCCTGTTACAAGAGTATCATAAAAATTAACCATTTAGATAGCTATACAGCACTCCTGTATTTAAAACAAAATAAAAGTCAAACTGCATTAAATATAACCCAGTGACAATTACATGTTTTTTTTTATGATCATAAAACACTGAAGTCTGCATTGAATTTTCCTATCATTTCTTTTTTCGAATTACTTTATCACCCTAGTATTTTTTAAGGAATATAAAGTAACACAGTGCCTCAGTCACCACCATGGGAATCAGTGACAGGGCTGTGTTCCATGCTGTGCAGAAACAGTCATTCTGCAAATGGCGTTTGGCATTTGGAGAATTGACACATTCACCCAAGTGGGTGAAACTGCTTGGTCAGTCTGTTCAGATCTAGTGTTTTATGCTGTATGTGTTACTTGCACCAAAGGGAAGAACTAACAGTATGTGCTGACAGGACACACTTTATAACCCAGATCTAAAGTTCAAGATGTGTGGACCTGCCATGAAGCTGTCAATAAAAAGGTGATCTCATTTTCTCGGTGTGCCTTCTTTTAGTAATAAGCACTTCTCAGTTTGGCTGACCTAGGAAACGTAAGATATTTACCATTTTGGAGTCTGTTACTACTATTACCCATTCAGAGAAGCTAAAGGATTTTTTCCCCTGTTACAGCTGTAGGATAAAGTCTTTTAAATTAGCATAATTACAGTATTATTATTATTGCAGTATATTTGAAGTAACTTTAAATCTTATTCATCCAAAAGAGTTTCTTTTTTGCTCACAGTGAGTGGTCTGTGTGACATCATTGATATTTTTCCTGCCTATAGAAATTGGAGGGAAAAGGGAGTGATAGTTACGTTGGGTATCTTACAGAACTGAAGTTCTCCAAATACACTTCAGTAAACTGTTTTTATACTTCTGGAATGAGGGCAGGAAGGAGTGTTTAGCGTCAGACTGCAGTTGGGCTTGAATTTGATTATTCTTTGATGCTGCTGCTATTTACATGAATTTTTTAAATGTTAAAACTTAGAAGTTTGAAAGTCATCTTCTTTATGACACTGGCTGCTTTCCTGCGCTTGGGCTCCTTGTGCCATCCAAATAGTTTCTTAACAGAAAGCAGTGTGCTGCATATATACCAGTTTAAATGTACTTTTACATATTGTTATTTTGCAGACTTTGCACTGTGAAATTAATTATTGCTCATTTGATAAGCCGCTGCTGTTTTATATTAAGCAAACAATTGTTCAGAAATATATGTAACAGGGAATATGTATATATGCAGTCTCCACCCACACATAACAACCAGTTCAAATAAGACTAATACTTAATACATTTAAACAAGACCAGGCTTAATATACTTTCAAATGGATAACTTTCTTGTGTCCAGGTTTGCATCCTGAAAGTGGGAGCTGTTCCATAGTAAAACTTATAAACCTACGGTATATGAATTCAAATATTGAGGGAATGCTTCAGTATTTAACCTGCAAATGTCATCTCTTTCCTACTTCCAGATTTTCAAAGTAAGTTAAAATGCATGTAATTTTTCTAATATATTTAGCTTTTTGTTTTTGGTCAAGAAAAGTGGACAGTTGTTATTACACTTAGGTTTCTTCCCAGATTTCTTTATGCAGTCATTCACTGCGTAAATTCAGGAGAGGAAACTTAAAAAATGGGCTGAAAGAAAGAAGGTACAATATTTGAATGCTACAGTGCAAGAACAGAGAACCTTGATAGGGTCTTTTAAGCAGGCAAGCACTGATTAAATTTGAACTTTTGCTATGTTAAACCCTGTGAATAATTCTATTCACAGGAACACAAATTTAGGGTTTCCTGATGGGATAATTTTTCCCCCCTCTTACCTAATAAGGTAAAGTTAGAAATCAGTTCCAGCTACAGATAAATTGTGTGTGTGTATGTGTGTGTATATATACACATATGTATAATATATTTATTTTCCTGTCATTAAACTGCTTTAAGTATAAAATTATTGGCACTAAACTTTTTTCTAAATTTTGTGCATGTAAATCATATAACACTATAAAGATACAAGTAGGAAAGTTGAAAATATTTGCCATTGCTTTGAATGGGTAATACCAGTGCTGATTAGTATTTTGAGAAGGCTGTCCAAAAAAAGTGAATGAGCAATAATACATAGTTATGCTTGGTAAGTTTTTTTCTTAATAAAAATGATCATAGCTTCTAATATTTTCCCTTGACCTGAATTGTTGGATATAGGCTTTCCCTTATATGTGGGTCACCAATGGTACTGAAACATCACTTCCTGTTTCAAGATTGATGTGAAAACATCCCTGTTAGTCAAGGATGTTGTTGGTGCTTGTATTTACACTGCATCTTAAAAAATGTTTGCACTACAGTTTTAGAATAGTCTAGTATGTTTGTTGTTTTGCTTCAAGAACACACTTTTTTTTTTCATGGCGTAATGTATCATTAGCTCAGTTAACCCACAAAACATATTGATTCCTGTTTATACAGTTATCAATAGCACCTGAAGTCAATCTGCTAAAAAAGTAAATTGCAATGTTAAACCATCAGTTTCTAGATTTTCAAGAAAAAGACGAAAACCCTCAGTGCTATTCTCTTAGCTTCTTGCTTTACTTCACCATTGTAATATGAAATATTGTAAGAGATATTTTTTATCATCTTCAGATATTTTGAAAAGTCTTAAGGATACCCCGATTTTATTTTAATAATTTAAGAATTTCTCAAAAAAAAAAAAAGTTAATATTGGAATAGATGATACACCCTTCATTTCATATAGATACCTAACTTCATATTAAGCTGAGTCTTGGTGCAAAGTCTTTCAAGCATCCTAAACTGCAGGAAGTATTGGACAGCATGCCTGGGTCCCTACTCTTTTGTCATTACTGTTAATAAGAGGGAATTAACCTGAAGTTAAAATGATGTTTTCAATTAGAACTGGCAAAACAATTCAGTTAAGGTGTACGTTTGCACCTCACAGCGTTTCTCTACGTGTTTTCCACCGCTCAGGTGTGCTGCCTGCTGGCTGGCCAGAGCCGCCAGGTCGCAGCAGGGAACGGGTGCCATGCTTTGGCCATGACTGCTCTTCCCGTGGGAGCCGGTGCTGTTGTTACGAGGCCGCTCCCTGCACGTGTGTGTGCGTTAAGATGATGTTTGTGTTAATCACAGGCCCCTGTGCACCGCGTTCCCGCTCGCGGCAGCGTGTCCATGGCGCAACCGGCCGGTCTCTCTGCGTGCCGGGTGGGCGCTGTCACCCGCCGGCAGCGTCTCCTGCCTCCTCCTGCGGCCTTTCCGTGCCAAGGAGGGTTTGTTGGAGAAGGGACAGGGCTTCCACAGCACCAGGGCTGCTCCCTGAGAGGCTCCCAGCTGGAGAACTCCCTCCAAGTACCTCAGCCACCAGGACCCACCTGAGTGCGGGTGTCCCCAAAGGGCAGCTGTAGGATGGTGCAGGGACAACACATTCTGAGAGGGTTAAATTGACAAAAAAGAATATATATATATATATACACACACACACAGAGGTGTATATAGATACACATATATATTTGTGTGTGTATACACACACATAGAGTTTTGGATGCCATTCGTTCCACAAGGCAAAACTGCTCTTGCCCTGAGATTTCGCTCCCCTGGTGTTTTGAGTACTTTATTTCACTGCCTGCAAGTGAATGGCACCAAGCCCCGGAGAGGCGAAGGGCAGGACACAGCTCCCTGCCCTGAGTGAGTAACACGGGGCTGTTCGGGGGCGTTCGGACGCAAGCGCCGCCACAACCCTCCCAACGGCGGGACGAGCAGCGCCTGGCGCGGGCGGGGCGCTCCGCCGCCCTCCCGGCGTCCCCCGCGCCGCCGCCACGTCTGCGCCGGCGCGGGGCGCGCTGGGCGGGGCCGCGGGTGCGCGCGGCGCTGTCATGGCGGCCGTCGAGGTGGCAGCGGCCGGCGGCGCCGCGAGGCGCTGCTGAGCGGGGCGGGCGATGCGCGCGGGGCCGGCGCCGCGGCCGCTCTGCTGAGGCCTCCCCGGCGGCGGCGGCAGCGGGGAGGCGGCCGTGATGGCGTCGTGGCTGGGCGGGCTGGGCTCCGGGCTCGGCCAGTCGCTGGGGCAGGTCGGGGGCAGCCTGTCCTCGCTCACGGGCCACATCTCCAGCTTCACCAAGGACATCCTGCTCGAGGGCGCCGAGGAAGTGGGCGGTAAGAGGCGCCGCGGGCAGCCGGGGCCCCGAGCGGGCCCGGCCTCGGCCGCGGGGCCGCCCTGGGAAGCGGCGGGTGGTGCCCGGACGGGTCTGGAGGCTGTTTTTGCTCTTCCCCTCCGTCCTCAGCGGTGGGATGTAAACAAACAGACTGGCAGGCCGCGATGAAGGGCCTGCGAACCTGCTGAAGGGTCCGAGCCTCGGTAGCGAGAGACCGCAGCAGTGTTCGGCCAAAGAGCCCCGTTTCGCGGGTTATCGCTTGGATACTCTGTCTAAACCCTGTCTAAACAGCGTATCTAGAATGCCCCTGGAACAGCTGCCTGTAGAGGAGCGGTGGCCAGATCGAGCTGTAGTAGTTGGGTTTGTTGTTGTTGGGGTTTTTTTCCCCCTCCACTTCTCCTTTCTGTGTAATCCGAAGCCTGACGTGTCAGCCAGGCAAAGGTCCAGTGCAGTTGATGCTCTTTATGTTTACATTTCAGCAGGGCCCAGGGAACTCGGTGGGTTCCCTCGCACTCTCCTGTAGCCAGGTAGGAGAATGTAAAGTACAGAGGGTAGGCAGTAAAAAAAGCCTGAGGCATCAGAGTAAGATATTCCATAAAGTAACCGTCCGCTTCTTCTAGAATGTAGTAGTTCCTTATTTTTCATAAGGCATTTTTGAAAAAAACTTTAGATTTTTTTTTTTTGAAAATCTGATTCTTGATGCATACCATAGGTTAATCTTATTAGTGTTATTTAGAATTCTGCAAATGAAAATTATTGAAAAGTAAATGTTCTAATGTGAGTATAAACAATGACAACTCTGAAGAACAGCTGTGACTTTTAAATGCGGATCTTAGAATGTCAAGTTAAACAACTTCACCTAGTCTCCAGTTTTGCAAGTGTGAAGGTTTTGTATAAAGACATTATCTTGCGAATTGGATGAGTTTTCTGGATGTTTTCTGGGCTTTTTGTTTGTTTGTTTTGGTTTTATGGTTAAACTGCTCTGAAGACAGAGACCTGCTCTGACTTTTCAGTTCTGGAACACGTGCTTACAATTATTTTATAATCCAAAAGCCATATTAGTTTAGTTTGGAAACTTACTTTACACCTCTAAGGTGTGTAGTCACCTGATGCCTTCCCCCCCGCCCCTTTTCTCCCTTAAAAAGCCAAACTGAGATTCCAGTTCACAGATTTGTGCTTCAGTTTGTGAGAGATATTCAGCAGTAATTCCCAGTTGTGCTTGACTGGTAGATACTGCTGTGAACAGCTTTGTTGTATTTAAAACTTTTATGGCATATTAGTCTTACTCTCTTGAGGATGTAACTATCCAGTAGCAACTAAATGCTGTTCTGCTGTAGTAAACATCTTTGCATATGGCATGGCCTAAAAAAAAACCCTTCCTTTTCACCTGATTTTTAATGTTTCTACTTTTATATACTGTCTGACTTCCAGCCAAATTAATGATGGTGTTTGCAGATTATAGACCTGAACATCTTCAGGTTAACAGGTTTTGCAGGCAGATCATTTCTTCTGCAGTACTTGAGCACCACCTCCCACAGTACCTGAGAGACTAGAAAACGGTTACTTGTATGTTCATATTTCAAACTTACAAAGGCTGCCAGTGTTGTTGTCTAGCCAGTTACATATAGTTACATATATTGACTTATAAAATTAATTTGTAAATGGAAAAAATGTTATATCCTTCCATTAAAAAGTGGGGCAGAGGAAAAATAACCTAGTCTGTTTGAGGAACACTGGTCGATGAAGTATCCAGGGCTTTTTGTATTATATAAATCAGTATGGTCAAAATTTTGTATATGTCTTCTGGAGTGGTGTGTGAGGTTTTTTTTTTTTTTTAATAATTTAAAAAAGGATTGGTCTGATTGGTCTTTTGTTTTTGTGGTGATCTGCTCTTTTTGAAATTTTAGTCAGCCTCACTTTTGTGTGTATTTTATACAACTTGTATACAATGCTTGTTGTGAACCTTCCTGTGAAGTTGTTGGGAAATACAACTTGTCATGTTAAGGGCAAAGTCCAAAGTAAAGAGCAGATTCAGAAATAGACATCAGTCAATATACACAGACATGTCCATAAGAATAAGCATTAAAGCAGTTGAGAGTAAAAATAGTTTGCTAATTTTGATTTTAATGTCTGTGTAACAGACTTAGTTTAGCAAAGCTCAAAAATTTCATTTTTCTTTCAGATGCAGCAACCGAACTCCATGTGTCCAATTCTAGACTCAGAGAAGTAGAAAGTATTAATGCAGCACAGAAGTCAGAAGTAAGACATTTTGGAATACATTTACTGTAATTAATAAAAATGATTGTGGGGCTGGTCAAAACGAAATATTGCACTGAAGATGCAGATTTGTGCCCTGGGATGCACTGGGGCTTGGACCTTAATAATAGACTTTGCATTCTTTCCATTTACAGTTTTAATAAGTTTTAACTGTTAACGAGTCAAATGATTCATTATGTTTTACATCTGTCCATAAGTCAAAGCAAATCTAGAATGCCTGCTTCTTTTGCTTGACACTGTAACTTTCATGGTGAACTACAAAGTCTGGAGGATGTGCTCCCTGATACAGCACATGTTGCCTCCCATATGGTCCTTTTGACGTAGCTATAGATGCTCATGTGTTTTTACACCAGCTTATAAATCCCTTGTACTCATGTGGCAGATAACTGTGTCCTTATAGAAGGACCTGCTGCTGTTGTGATTTTATCTGTAAAGCAGCCACCTTCGTGTGCTAGGTCTGCTCTTCTGAGTAGAGTGAAGGTAGGAGGGTATATTGGGAAGTAAGAGCTTTTGCTTGTCCTGTTTCTAGGCTCTTATCATTTGCTGTTGGCCACTGTCAGAGACAGGGTATGGGGCCATAAGGTATTAGCTCAGTTTGTTATGTATCTGTTCTAAAATTCCCCCTTTCAATGCTATTCATCATATGAAGAATAATTCAGCTCTGAAATTTTTCTTCTTGGCATTTAGGTCTGATCACAAACTGAGTGTGAATTAAAGCTTGTGCTATGTAAAATTGGAAAGTTTAGACATGAAAATAATTTTGGGGCATATTTGGAGTTACTTTTACCACGTATTTTGACTAAAATAACATGAAGAATCTTTACTTTTTAAACCGTTTAGCAACCTTCTGCTTTTCTAGTTCTATAAGAACTAGTTGTTCAGAGCTTAATATGCATTTCTGATTTCTGCTAGAATGAAAGACTGAAAAAAGTTTGTAGTGATTTAGAAGAAAAGCATGAATCAGCAGAGCTTCAAATAAAACAGTTGTCTATAGAGTACCGAAATCAGCTACAGCAAAAAGAGGTATGATACTGAGTAAAATACTTGAGTAAGTATATCCAATAAATTTACATATTACATTGACTAATATTTTTGTTTATTTTTCATATCTGTACTTTTTCTTTGGAATCAACAGTTAAAGTTGTAAATATACTAATAAGATTTCTTCATTTATTAGAGACTGAGAGACAAAGGCATAGATTTCCTATAATTCATATAATATAACCACAGGTGCAAGAGCATAGATGAGAAGATAGATATCTTCAGAAATATTATGTGTATATGAGAATTTGTGTCCTTTTCATTATCATTAAGAGAAAGGATAATTTAACTACTTTGTATTTCTGATTCAGTTATCTTTGTTGAGGAAGTTAGCAGAGCAGCAAGTACTCATTTGAAGCAGTTATTTTTCTTGGTGTATTTAACTTATTTATCTTAAACTGTACAATTGGAACAGAACTACCATTCATAAGTTAAGGAAGTTTATCTTTGTGATGTAAATCATCAGTTATGAAAATTACTCTTTAAATGCGAGTTTCACAGCCTTTTAAGTTAAGAAAGTTGCTAATGTGCCAAGAATGTTACACAAGATAGGTTTATTTCTCCTTTATTTGTAAACATATGTGGGAACTAGAAGTAGGATTGTGAGATATACAATATTCTAATCATTGAATATAATAGAGGTGTTAAAGTAAAATTGTATGCAGCTAATCTGTGTGATGTGGATAAGAACATTTGCAATACTCTGAAATGTTGATCATAATGTAAATAATTTGAGTAATTTTGCTTGATTTTCATATTTTGAAACCCTTCTTGAAGATTTTATTTTATTATGCAACTTGCTAGCCTAAGCTTGTTAGCTGAAAAATCAACAAAAATCTTCAGTAAATCATGGTAAGGGTAGTGTGGCATGGATTGGTTGGTTTACTACCAACTGCTAGTAAACTGGTTACTGGTTGGTAGACTATATTCATATTCTTTATTAACTGATTAATTACTGACTAATTAAAATAATGCATTGTATTCTGTGCTTTTAGGTGGAAATCAGCCATCTAAAAGCTAGACAGAATGCACTACAGGAACAATTGCAGAAGGTACAGACAGCTGCTCAGTCAGCACAGTTGGGAGCTGGTGTTTTGCCACCGACTACTACATCAGCTTCCTTTGTTCCAGTGGTTCGACATTCCTCAGGTTTTCAAGATGATGACATGGATTTTGGAGATATAATCTGGTCACAGCAAGAAATAAACAGATTGTCCAATCAAGTTTCTAGGCTTGAATCTGAGGTTGAACACTGGAAGCAGATCGCACAGGTGAGTGATTCACCCCCCTTCTCCTCACTCTCCTCTCTGCCTCTGGATTAGTGTTTTCAGGGCATTTAGGTTTCCTTGAGTGTGTTCTTTTGGTTTATGCTTTCACATTTTAGAGAATTGACATGATTTGATGGAAGAGGTGAAAGTCTTTTGTTCTCCTTTGCTTATGTGGTTCGTGACACATTGAGCACACTGAGTGACTTTTTTCCAAAAGCCTTTTCAGAATGCATTTAAGCATGGTCTGTTGAGTTAGGAAAAGCACTCCAAAAGTACTTATCGAGTATTAGTACTACTTCAGAGTTTACTTTTTATGCAGCTTTTTAGAAATACTCCTCCTCCTGGAAATGCTGTTGATTGACAGCACAATACTGCTCAAAGTGGTAGTTAGATGTCTGTGTATTATTTTTCCTTACTCTTTTCTCACTGCTTGCTATGTCAGTTACAACATTTGGTCTGCTAAGATGGGAAAGAATAGAATCATTCAAGCTGTTGTTGATGTAAGTCATTATTTTTCAAGCCCTTGTTTAATATCCAAGATACTGCTTGGTTCTTGTGGAAATACCGAAGTAAAAAGAAACCACCTTGTTATCTTAGTAGGTGTGATAATTACCCTTTTCCCCTAGCCAAAGATTTACATATTTAGAGGGAGAAAAGTGGAAAGTCGCAGATGTTTACATTAAAATTAACTCTCTCTTTTTCTGAGCGAAGTTACTGTAGCTTTGAACTTTGCTTCATGTTAGTAATCCTGATGGTGTTATCTACGTCATGGTAGGCACTGGCTGCTTTGCTTTCCTTCTTTGGATATCCTGTTCATTAAGTATTTGCATGAAAAATATTAGGTATTTATCACATTTTCCACATGGAAATGTTTTTTTTTTTTCTTTTGCCTAGCCTTCCAAAGGGCAAGGAGCAAGTGATGCAGAACAAAGTGAAGTCTGTAAACTGCAAAATATCATTAAGGTAAGATGATAACTTTGACAAGCTAGTCCTCTCTTATCCTTTATTTTTGAGGGGTTTGCATCCAGCAAGACTTTCACAAGTAAAGTTGAGATTTGTAGCACAGGTACTTTATTCTATAAATAATGCGAGAGAGGAGGCACTTAACTGTGCTTTAGGCTGAAATGTTGTTGTGTTCTCTCAAAATGATTAGATTTGATTTGAAATCTAGGGGAAAGAACTTGCTGAATATAATACACTTAAAAAGGTAATATTAGTGTATGTAGAGGCAGCTAATGTTCAGAAGCAGTTGATAACTTGTGATAATGAATTTTCATGCTCAAAAGGTGCTCAAAATACTTTTTACCTTTTTAGTTTAAGAAACAGATACAGATTTGCATGTCATACTTGAAAGTTATTAAAATGTGTCCTGCTATATCTCCTTTCAATGACTTAAACTGTCTGTAGAGATTACAATTACATTAATTGGTGTTGTATGCAACATAGTTTTTAAGTATTAAAAAATACAAGAAACAGCCTCTTCTGTGAAAAAATATTTTAATTTTGCTTGGAAAAGTTTTTCTTCTGTTTCTTGCTTAGGGGTGTGTACTGTATTTAGCATTCTCTTTATCTAACAATATTTTTAGGAACTCAAGAGGAATTTAAGTCAAGAAATAGATGAACATCAGCATGAACTTTCAGTATTGCAAGATGCACACAGACAAAAGCTAGCAGAGTTAAGTCGTCGACATCGAGAAGAGCTGAGTGAATATGAGGAGCGAATTGAAGAACTTGAAAATCAGCTACAGCAAGGTGCTTATTACCATGTGTGTTTTTGATGTTTTCTGCTTTAATTTACAGTGAAGTCTGGTAAAAGTATAAAATATAAGTATTATGAACATGTACGTTAATACATGTCAAATACATGATATTTAGAAATCTGAGCTTAAACTTCAGTACAGCTCTATGCTTTAAATAGATATTCTGATATCTTAAACACCATACTTGAATTGAGCACTGGAATAATAGCATTTCAGTGTCTAACATCTATCAGTTTAGACAGTCGTTTTATTTATATCAGACTTTATTCCCAAAATTCTACACTTCATGTTTGTTAGCTAAATACAGGGATGGAAGAGATGTACAGTGCTGAAGACAAGAATATTTCAACACAAAATACTCAAAATAGTTTTGTTGAGAATTTGGTTGTACCAGTTGATTTGAGCCCCTAGCTTGCAGTAGGGATGGTTTGCAATTCCCGATGGTTTGGCTAGATTGTAGAAGCACAATAATTGTCATAAGATGCTTTTCATTATGTCTTGCAAGTCCTTCAGAGTACATAAAATACAGGGTCTTGTTGATTACATCTCCTTTAGAGATTTCTTTGCACAAATATATACCTTAAAAAAGGGTGGGATGGGGACCTAAAAGTGCTATACCTATATATAATACCTATAATATTTGTAAGATGTTAAAACTTTGATTTCTAAACAGTGCATGTTCTCAAGTAAGCTTAAGCCTTTGAAACTGATTTTAAAAACTCACTGTTGTATCTGTATTGGAATGCATTTATGCAAAATATTGTACTGTCTGACAGCCATCAATAATCAAATTTTCATTTTAATCAAATAATCTTTTTATTTTAATTAATTTTATTTTAATCAAATAATCAAAAATCTTGATTTTGCATCAAGATGGGTTGTGCCTTGGTAAACTAGGAAATTTCTTATCCTGGTTACTTAGCTTCTGTCACCTTCACTATGTTTTCTTGTCAAGCATGTTTTAATTCAAACTTGGTCGTCCTGTGTCTTGTAGCTCCTATCTTTCAAAATTGTTTTAAGCCAGTGATGTGTATTTGAAAAGCAGCTCACCTACTCGCTCATATGGATGGCAGTACTTCAGATGTTAATATGTATATTAAAAAGTTTTATGTGAGAATCATATCTCTATTTCGGGAGAATTTTGCTCTCAGGAGAAGGGTAGGAAAAGGAGACTTGGATTTTGCTGAGTTTGAGTTTTTGGGTTTGGCAGAGATAGTTTTGCTTAGTATTATGCAGAAAAAAATATAAAGTATGCTAACGTATTAAAGTTTTTTGTTCATTTGTCTTTCCTTTAGGTGACTTAAGCACTGATGTCACAGATGAATTTAAAATTAGTGAACAGAAAAAGAATACGCAGACTCCAGATGCAGGAAAAGCAGAGGACCTGAAGATTATAAGGGACCTAGAAGATGAAATACAAAAATTAAATCACCAGCTGTCTTCTGCCAAAGAAAAAGAAAGAGCTCTTCTGAAGGAGCAAGAATTGATTAAGACAGAAAAATTCCAAATAACTCAAGAATATGAAAATCTAAAATCTGATTTTAGTAAGCTTCAAAGTTCTGTTGCAGAGCAAGATGCTCCCTTAAAAGAACAGAAGTTCCTATCCAAGACATCACTTCCAGAAGATGTTGTGAGGCTACAGCAAGCACTGTTAGGTATGAAGGTTGTGTGTTAATCATATCCTCACAGGTTTCCAATCTCATGCTCAGGATTTATTTTTAAAACATGTAACTGAAAAATTCTGTGTTAGCAAAGAGTTAACTAATGAGATGAGGGCCACAGAAAAGAAAACATAATTAGAATATTTTCATTATTGTAGAGGTTTCCATCATTTGGCAGACACTTAGCTAATCAGGATTTTTCTCTTTTGTGTGTGTGTGTGTGTGTATAGGCAGACTGATGCTAATACCTTCTCTAAGAGGCAGTGTAATATATCTGTTGTACAAGTATATCTGTTTTTAGAACACTTTTTAATACTGTGCAGCTAATGCACTCCTTCTAGAATCCTCCTGATGTAGGTTCAGTTGTAAAAATAGCACTGTACTTTGTGGTGCTGATATTGGGTAGTATTGATAGTATATATGAATATTTTACAGTATTGACTCCTAAAAAAGACAAACCATCACAAAACAGTGTGGAACCTGTTGCCTTTCTGAGCAGTGGGGCTATATTGGGGGAAAGGTGGGATAATTGCTTGTTTTTGTCGTTTAGGGCACGCTAATTTTTTTTCATTTTCCTCTTATAGAAGCAGAAAAGGAAATAGCAAGACTTTCAAGTTTAAATCAGGTAAAACAATTTGAAATTTTGACAAAAATTGTAACAGTAACTGATGGGAAAACACATTCTTGGTACTGTAAATTTTTTTGAAGGTTTCATGCTTCTTTATAATTTTATAATCAAGGAAATAAGAATAAGTTAACTTTATAATTACATATAGAAGTAGTGAAAATAATACATTTGGATTTTGTGAAAACCCACAGCTTACTGTGTTCAAGAAAACTGGTGGTGTTCCCCATATCACATTATGTAAGCTGCTCTAATGTGTAGTTCTATAGTATTAATTGAACACAGACTTGAACTGCTAGATGGATGAGATGGATGTCTTAGATACTATGTGTTTCTCGACATGTAAATATTTAAGAAAACAGACTGATTACAAGTAGTACTATTTAAATACTTAGAATCCTCCTTTAAAACATTTCATTGTTTAAATACTAATTTGGTGCCTTTTTTTTTTTTTTTTTTTTTTTTTTTTTTTTTTTGTAGGCTGGTAGTTTCACTGGTATGGAGAAGGATATTCCGGCATTTCTGCCAGATCTACAGGTTCTTAAAGAAGAAAATGTAAAGCTACGAAAAGAGAAGGTATGTATTTTAGTTTGTCTGGACTGTGTTTGAGTGCAATATAGGCAAAGCATTAAAATATTCTGAAACCTTTTCTAAAAATAATATTGTTTATTCTTGTTCTAAATGTACTATTACCTGATTATTGCAATTGGGTGAACAGATCAGTCAAGTTATAACATCTCAACATACAATTGTCTTAAAGCCCTTATGGTTTTTATTATTCAATGTCTTTCAGTTAAGGATTTCATTTTTATATATTACTTTCCCGAAAGTGTATTCACTTGACCTACTGAAAGGCAAAAGTACATTTTTTAATATAATGTGGCATCAGGGAATATTTTTCGTTTATTTGATAAACACTGGACATTTTGGAATTGGACATTCCAAACATTTTGGAAGCTGTGTTTTACATAAGATAAATATATTTCATTTACCATTTTAGAGAATTGATTCTTCTTCTAAATAGTTCTGAATTAGTTCATTACCTTATCAAGGACTTCAGATTCACTGGTATTGAATGACATTCTGTAAGATCTGTCACTTTTTTCACATCTTATTTCAATCTGTGTAGCCATGTTTCAGTGTAGACACTTTAGTTAATTCTGTTTGCTTGTTTTCCCTGTTGTAATAATAGTACTTTCCATATTATTTACTAAGCAGCAGACCATATAGTCTGTGTGGAACATAGCCTTAGCTCATAAACCCTTTCATAACGGTAGAAAGATTTCACCTAACTTGTTGCCAGGGGTATTTTTGAACAGAGATCTTCTTTGGTTTGCATGAATTCAAGTATTCCCTCGGTATTTTTTCACATGAATTTTCTTCAGTTGTTCTTGGTTAAAACTTGTCTTCCCAATGTGCAGCACAGTATGTGCTGAGGTTATCTCTAGGACATGTCAAGTTTATCCCAAGTGGGGATGTGTGTTTCAGAGGTGGATGTAACGTCCCTTGTCAGAGCACAGCTTGTTTCTGTGCATACACCTGCCTATGGCCCTGGTAACACTTGCCAATGTCTGAATGTAGACGAAGACTTCACAGTGAAGGAAGTTTAACTGGGATTCATGTAGGCCTAAGGGTTCTGTTCTAAAAAAAAAAAAAGTCTGCTTTAATTGTTTAAGAAAGAAACCATTAATTACTTAAACCATCTGAAATCTAAAAGTCTAAGCTATTTTTTGTTGTTGTTGTTTGCTCCTTCAACTTAAGGAGGAACTTCAAAAGGAGCTGACAAATGCACAACATAAAACTGAAAATATTCTTTCTATGTATACGGAGGATCAGAATTCAGAATTAAGTCAGTTAAGGCAAGATTTGGAAAGAAAAGAGCATGAATTAAATGAAAGTATTGCTGAAAGAGAAACCTTAATATCAGAATTGGAAGAACTGGACAAACAGAATCAAGAAGCTACTCAGGTAAACAAAAAAAAATTGCATGTATCTAGAATGTATAAATTATTCTGTGTGGCAATAAAATAGTAACATAAAATAGTTACAGGACCTTTCCTCTGCCAAAAGAGGGGCTGATGCAAAATTTTGAATTGCAACAAAACCATTTGTTACCAGCAAAGGAATCATGTCGGATGTCTATAGCACATTCTTCCTTCCTATGTCAAATTGATTTTTTTTTTTTTTTTTTTTTTTTTTTTTTTTTTTTTTTTTTTTTTTTTTTTTGATTTTTTGACCTCTGTCTTTGGCCGGTATGTGTGACACATCAGCTTTACCTTTTGTCAGGTTTAACTTTGTCCAAAGTAGTTCAGCTACTTTGTTACGCGTTCTTCATACTGTGAACACTTGTGGAGCCAAGGAGGTCACCAGTGATATGTAATCAACATCTATGTTGATTATTTATTGCTGCCCTGATACAGCTGGTTGCTAAGCTTAAACTTGCATGTTTTTCTAATATTTTTTACTTGATGGAATTGAGCAATTAAAATACTTTCCCATCAAATGAATCCTACCACCAAAAAAAAAAATCAATCAAGAAATTTTAAATAGAATATACAGATACTCAGTTGAGTCACTCGTTACTTATATTTAGTGACTGTTTTTAAGTAAGGTATATTTGCTGCATAATAGCTTTAACTACCCTGACAAATATAGATGTTTAATGTCTTTCTATATTTCTTCATTTGTGTGGTGTTTTACAGTGAAATGCAGTTTATTGCTATTTAGAGTTCGTTTTTAATTTGGCAATGAATAATTTATATTATTTGCCAGTTATTTTCTTTAAGTAAGGATCTTTGTTGTTGTTGTTTAGTCCAAAGGTTAAAAGTGAATGAATTCCGCTGTTCTGCTGATTCTTCTTTCCTAACAAATTCCCATTTGTGTTCATTTTAGCATATGATTATACTGAAAGAACAGCTGTCAAAACGTACAGAAATGGATAGTGCCATGAAACAGCTGAAATGTGACATAGAGTTTGAAAGAAAGAAGATATCAAAGCTCGAAATCGAGAAGATGGAAACTATTAAGGAGTTAAATAGCCACAAAGAAAAACTAAGCCAGTGTTCATATGCTCTTAATGATTTACAAAGAAGTAAGCAGCAGCTTCAAGATAATATTGAAGATCTACAAGAACAATTAAGGAAAGCCCAGGACTGTATCTTGCATAGTAAAAAAGAAATTACAGATTTGCAGCAGAGATTAAAAGAAAGAGAGGAGGAACTTTCTGTGTCCTTGAGCAAGAAAACAGAAAAGAAGAATCAGGAACCTAATTACAGTTGTCAAGATCCCATCCTTAAAGAGAGAGAAGCCGAAATTACAAAACTGCAGAATGACATTTCAGAATATAAGCAACTAAATGAAACCTTAGAGAAATCTGCGTTTGACCTCAAACTGGAAAACGGAAAGTTGGCATCAGCCTGCGAAGAATTGAAGCAGCAGCTAAGCGAGGCTGTTTCGGAGAAGAATAAAATTTCATTAGAGAAAAACACTGTCACGGAGGCTTTGAAAATGGACAAGAGACAACTGGAAACTGAATTAAGCCAGACGGAGAAACGGCTCTTGGAACAAGCACACAAATATGAGCAGACTATTGAGGAGTTATCCAATGCACGTAGTATGGACACCAGCACGTTGCAGCTTGAGCACGAGCGCATAGTTAAACTCAATCAGGAGAAAGACTTTAAGATTGCAGAACTCCAAAGGAGCATTGAGCAGATGGAAGCTGACCACCAGGAAACCAAAGAGATGCTGACCACCAGTTTAGGAGGCCAGAAGCAGTTGACAGAACTCATGAAAGAAAAAGAGTTATTTATTGAAAAATTTAAAAATCAAGCCTTACAACTACAAAAAGAACTTGAAGAATATATTAAAGATTCGAAAAAGCAGGATATCTTAAAACAGAACTTAGAGGAAAAAGACAAAAGTCTTGCTGTTATGAAGGAAGAAAACAATCACTTGAAAGAAGAAATTGAACGTCTTAAAGATCAGCAAAGTAGGTCTCTACCTGTGGTTGAGCCTAAAACTCTAGATATTATTATTGAACTTGAAAGTGAGGTAACACAGTTGAAAGTGATAAAGAATAGTCTTGAAGAGGAAATAGAAGTTCTCAAAAAAACAATAGAAGATCAGAATCAAAAAACAGTGCAACTTCAGCAGTCTTTGCAGGCGCAAAAAAAAGAAATAGATGAGTCTAAATTTCAGCGGGAACAAATGAATGTCACACATGAAAGACTTTCTTTGGAGAAAGATGAGGAAATAAAAAATTTAAGGAAAACAATTGAACAAATTAAAACTCAGTTGCACAAAGAGAGGCAGGTTATTCAGACTGATTCCTCTGATCTCTTTCAGGAAACCAAAGTTCAGACACTTAATGGAGAAAATGGAAATGAAAAGCATGACTTATCTAAAGTTGAAATTGAAAGACTGGTAAAAGGTATCAAAGAGAGGGAGATGGAGATTAAGCTTTTAAATGAAAAGAATGTTTCTCTAAGTCAACAAATTGATCAGTTGTCCAAAGATGAGGTTGGCAAACTCACCCAAATCATTCAAGAGAAGGACTTAGAAATACAAGCTCTCAACGCTAGAGTTTCCTCAGCTTCCTATAGGCAGGATGTTCTTTGTCTTCAGCAGCAGCTCCAGGCTTATGTCATGGAAAGAGAACAAGTACTAGCAGTTTTAAGTGAAAAGACAAGAGAAAACAGTCAGCTAAAAACAGAGTACCATAAGATCATGGATGTAGTAGCTGCTAAAGAAGCAGCCTTAGCAAAGTTACAAGACGAGAATCAAAAGCTGTCCAATAGATTTGAAAATAGCAGTCAAGACATGTGTAGGGAAACTATTCAGAATTTATCCCGTATCATTCGAGAAAAGGATATTGAAATAGATGCTTTAAGTCAAAAATGCCAAACCTTGCTGACTGTCTTGCAGACATCAGGCACAGGTACTGAAAATGGGTCGGGAGGTGTTAACAGTAACCAGTTTGAGGAACTTTTGCAAGAACGTGATAAATTAAAACAACAAGTAAAGAAAATGGAGGAGTGGAAGCAGCAGGTGATGACCACAGTTCAGAACATGCAGCATGAGTCGGCTCATCTCCAAGAAGAACTACAGAAACTTCAAGCACAGATTTCAGTTGAAAGTGATAGTAATTCGAGGTTGCAGTTAGACTATAATGGCTTGATTCAGAGTTATGAGCAGAATGAGAAAAAGCTGAAAAGTTTTAGCCAGGAATTGGCCCAAGTTCAACACAGTATAGGACAGCTACATAGCACCAAGGATCTGCTCCTGGGAAAGCTTGACTTGGTGACACCGGCAGCCACAGTAGCTTCTGCTGCTGCTTCGCAGCCTTTGGGCATTCAGCACAGTGTTGCTGAAGTGCTCAGTGATGAATCTAAACTCCTTCAGAAGGAACTGGAACAGCTGAAAAAGAAGTTGCAAGAGAAAGATGCCACTATTAGGACCCTTCAGGAAAACAATCAACGATTATCTGATTCGGTGGCTACAGCGTCAGAGCTTGAGAGAAAGGGCCAAGAAGAAAATGATTCTGAAATGAGACAGATCAAGGAAAAACATGATGTTTTACAGAAGTCGCTTAGGGAAAAAGACATACTGATTAAATCTAAAAGTGATCAGTTACTTTCCGTGAGTGAAAATCTTAGTAACAAAGAAAATGAAAATGAGCTTTTGAAACAAGCTGTGACTAATCTTAAAGAAAGAAATCTGATTTTGGAGATGGATATTCGAAAACTGAAAGAAGAAAATGAAAAAATAGTTACAAGGTGCAGGGAAAAAGAAACAGAATTCCGGGCACTTCAGGAGACTAATATGCAGTTCTCGATGATGCTGAAAGAGAAAGAATTTGAATCCCATTCAATGAAAGAAAAGGCTCTTGCTTTGGAAAAGGTGTTAAAAGAAAAAGAACAGGTATGTGTATACTTATTTATGAGTTTCTTAAATAAGTCACAAAATAATACACTTCCATGTAAATACAGACATCAAGTATTTGCCAGAAATAAATTTCTTCTCATCCTTCATTGCATTACAGTAGAATATAAATTCTTCTGCAGAGTTAAGAATCAGCTGGTATATGACAAATTTGTTCAATTTGTTGCTCTAAACTACACTTCTCATTCATTTGGGAAATGTTTATTTACCCAATTGCTTAATACTTTGTTTTGTTTCTGTTTATTAAATATCCAGGATTATTTTTAGTGCATATTCCTCAGATTTTTGGCAGAGGCCAGCAGAAGTCCTGTCCTTATGTGCTTTCCTTTGGTGTCTGTCAGGTGCATGCAATTACTCCACATACCCCTGTGAAGGATGTTGCTTCACAGCATTTGTCCCTGTGAAACCACTAGGTTTATGTATCTTCATTTTATGGACAAACTCCACTGCAAAAACTGAGAGAATAATGGATTCTCAGAATGAATGTCAGGATACTTCATAATGGTTTCTGCACCTTCATTTCTCTTGCTACTATAATAATAATTGCCATCTCTTTGGAGTATTTTTCAAACTACCTTATCAAATAGACCTGCAGGGTAATGTACCTGGGAAAACAAGCAACAAAGTCTTCAATGTGCTATAGGTGGAAGTTTTTTTCATGCAGATTTTACTTAGAAAGCTTTAAGATAGATGGTTAACTCTGTTCAGTTGCCTTTTTTCTCCTATTCATTTGAATGAATTTCCCCTATTCATTCAAGATTAATGTTTTGGGGTTAGGTCATCTTTTTTATTCTTGACACTTATTTATATATTTAGTCCTCTTATGCTGGGGCAAGCTGACTTGCCTAGGCTGATGCTTCACATGTACATGGTATAGAAAGCATGTCACAGAGAATAGATTGCGAAGTTGGAGGAAAATTTGATTTTTTTAAGTATGGAAGTACCTGAAATGCAAGACTTGACAGATATCTTTTCGCTGCAATCAGTTAAGAGAGTTTATCTGCATAGTGTCTTGGTTCACCTGTTAACCTGCAAGTGAAATATATTCAAAAGAGATACTATTTTGAGGTTATTTTTCTGCTTATGGGGCTATGGGCCTTGCCTTTAGTGCATCAGTATCATTTTTAGAGTAAATTCTTCT
The DNA here is from genome assembly GCF_003342845.1 of Nothoprocta perdicaria. Taxonomy (NCBI): domain Eukaryota; kingdom Metazoa; phylum Chordata; class Aves; order Tinamiformes; family Tinamidae; genus Nothoprocta; species Nothoprocta perdicaria. The sequence goes on from NW_020454183.1 coordinate 1,576,813, forward strand.
GCACAGATGCTACCTCTTTGCAAAAAAAAAAAAATAAATGCTTGTTTGTTTCTTCAACAGGGCAAGACAGGGGAGCTGAATCAACTGTTAAATGAAGTTAAATCAATGCAGGAAAAAGCTGTTAGCTTTCAGCAAGAGAGAGACCAAGTAATGGTAGCCCTCAAACAGAAGCAGATGGAGACCAGTGCCCTGCAGAGCGAGGTAGCACACCTAATAATTTACAAAACATAAAAGAAAAATAAGAGAAATTGCATATAATACTTTGTTGTAAGAGTGATTTTTTTTTTTTTTTTTTTGGTAGCGCTAACTTACTGAAAACATTTAGAATCAATATGTGCAATATACTTTCAAGGAGCTCTTTTATTTTTGCTTACATTGCTTTTATGAGAGGTGTTACTATAAGCAGCTTAAGGTGCCTTCTACACAGATGCAGCATTTGCGAGAGAAAGAGCAGCGCCTAAATCAGGAGCTGGACAGGCTGCGCAATCACCTCTTGGAGGTAGAAGACTCCTACACACGTGAAGCTTTAGCTGCAGAAGACAGAGAGGCCAAGCTAAGGAAGAAAGTCTTTGTTTTGGAAGAAAAACTGGTATCCTCATCCACTGCGGTGGAGAATGCCAGGTAGTCATCTCAGCTCTCCTGCAGTGGGATTTTCTCTAAACGTTACATTTAACCTGTAATGCTTTTGTTTCTTGCCTTGGAAACAATTACACATCCTCATTTCGTACCTAATAATGTAGACACTGCAAAGTCTTGTAAACTTTTTATCGAGTAAAATACATTAAGGTTCTCATGAACAGCAGAATGTGGGAAACTAAAGGCTTTTTTTTTCTATTTATATGACGCAAACCTATTTCTCAGCTAGAATAATGAAATATGGAAAATAAAAATTGCTGGATTCATGTTTTTGTTAGTTACTTTAAAGAAATGCTGGTTACTTTCTGCATAGGAATTCTTTTTATTGCAGTTGTCCAAATGAACAAGTGTAGTTGCAGTCTTTATTCAAATGCGTTTTACTCATAACAGCAACAAATAGATTTGAGCAGAAATTGTTGTAGAGAATTTGGGGGAAGAAATCGAGGATTGGAAGAAGATTTTGTAAAAACCTTCTATTCATTAGAATGTTTCTAAATTCTTCATCGAAAGTACTTGTAAGATATCTTTCAACAAATTTCAGAAAACCAGTTTCCCACCTGGTATGCACTGTTGAAACATACTCCTTAGAAAGTAGGATTGTATCTGATTTAAACCCGTGTCGTCTTGTGTGATGCAAAGATAAATAAGTTATTCATTAGTCATGTGGACCTAGATATACTGAAGTCTTGAGGACTGGCTTAAGAAGTAAAAATTGATAAGACTAACCAGATGTGGGTTCTATTTTTGTGAAGTTAGCTTTACAGCAAACAACAGAAATTGTTTTTTTTGTTGTTGTTTTGTGCTTTTTTTAATAAAGCAAAAGTGGTTCTTATTTTCTAATTGCTGACAACCAAACTTACTTAAAAGGTGTTGTTTTTTTAGTATCATAGAATTATTTAAAAAATGCGTACTTCATTTTTGTAAGTTGAGCTAAAATGACCAGTAGGCTAATCTTGCTGCAGAAATGAAGTTTCTCTGTGTTGCTTTCTGTCAACTTCATTAAAAAAATGTATTTTATTTTCATGAAGTCATCAAGCTAGTATACAGGTTGAGTCTTTGCAAGAGCAATTGAACCTGGTCACCAAGCAGAGAGATGAAACTGTGCTTCAGCTGACCATCTCCCAGGACCAAGTGAAGCAGTATGCACTGTCCCTGGCTAACCTGCAGATGGTACTAGAGCAGTTCCAACAGGGTATGTTTTGTCATGGTTTATCCAAGCTAAAGATAGTAGTAAGTGTTTTTCAGATGGGATAGTTAGTGTTTTGGTGCCTTTCAGATATTAGTCACTTTTTATTTATGACGGCTTACGTTTCAGAATCTTTTGTCTTTAAACTCAGCTTTAGTAAAATCCTAACTCCATGAAACTAATGGCTGCATGTGGTAGTTCTGCTGCATGGCTTTAGTACTGTGTATGTCTAAACAGAGAAATAACTATTGTGAACTAACTATTGTGAGTGAAGAGCTTTTTAAATTTTGTATTTTTTTTCCTAATCATTTAGAAGAAAAAGCCATGTATTCAGCAGAGCTAGAAAAACACCAAAAACAGACTTCAGAATGGAAAGAAAAAGCTCAGAAGTTGGAAGAAAAAGTTGTATCACTGCAGGTGGGCTGAGTAATACTCTCTGCAATTGAAGGCTGATTCTTTTTTTTTTGGGGGAGCACAGAGTGAAGGGAGTTGGATTTTTCTTTTTTAAATACCGTGCTGAATGTTGTTATCTTAAGAATATGTGAAGTTATAGTATTGGTCACTTTTCTAGAAGAGCGAGGACTAACAGGTGCCCAGGAAGGCAACTTTGCTCCACTGAACATCCATTTGCTGAGAATTCTTATGCTCTAGTTACTTTATAAGTGATTGAAGTCTCTACATCTGTCCTGTTTGATCTGGGCTACATTGACATAGTTGTGATTAGTCATTTCTCATGTTGTATGTTTCATGCTCTCTTAGGAAAATTTAGAAGAAGCAAATGCTGCACTGGATGCAGCATCAAGGCTTACTGAGCAGCTGGACTCCAAAGAAGAACAAATTGAGGAGCTTAAGAAAGAAGGTAAGTGTCACTTTTCTGTCTTTTGGTAGAACATGCCAAGCAACTGAGGGGACAAGGTAATATCCCTAGGAACTTAACAGATTCCTCTTTTATGAGAGAGTCTTGCTGGAGCTTTGAAGTCACAGCTCAACACTGGCCTCTGATTTTGCCTGCAAAGTTTCCTTGAATCAAAAGTGAAAGATACATCTCCATGGCCAGCTGTGTGGCAGATATGTATGTAATGTGTTATAAATGGATGTCACCAACAGTGCTGAGTACTGAGGGAACGTTAGGCTGCTTTTTTCTGTCTGTCTACATAGTGTCTTCTCCTCCTATTTTTTCCAACTCTTCCTACTTTTGTCTTTTCCTCTTTATTTCTGTGATTCGCCATATTTCCTTATAACTGCAGTATTCTGTTATGCTTTCCCTGAGCACATGGGCAATTGTAAACCTGGAGGAAACTTCTGGCTTGTTAGGGGCAGCTTACTGAGAAGGTTCCAGCTCTGCAGAGAAGGTTCCAAATACAGAGGTTCACTCTTTTTCTACAATTATTCCGACAGCTGTTACGTGATGTTCATTGTCCCACATCTTTGAGAAATTTGGGGGTGAGCACTTTTTATTAGGGCTTACCAGGAGGAGGTGCCTAGAATGTACTTGCTGCTGAATGCAGTTGTAACTTTTGCTGTGAACATATTCACTTAATTTTTGCTTTTCATTAAAAAAAAAAAAGTCTTACTCTTGACGTGTATACATATTCATAAATCTGTCAGTACTCACATATGCATGCATGTTTAAGCAGGCCTTCTTGGGTCCCAATAGTTAATGTGAAGTCATTTGAAACTCCTCAACTGGTTCAGCAAGAGCTCTACAAAATTGTAATGTTGTGACTTTTACTGCATAATTGAATGAGTGTTTACTTTGGTAAAAGTTTGGCATCCTGTGGGCGTCATAGGAGTGTTCCTTGAATTCACAGTCTGAGTTTTGCAAACTAAATTTCAGTTTGCTGTGTGGGTCTGTCATTAGTTACTGGTTTTGTTAGTGGTCTGTGTTTGTGTGTTTCTTTTTATTTTTTTTTAATGTATGTGTATATATAGATGACTTGTAAATATCTCACTGCAGACGTTCACAGCAGAAGTTTAATGTTTAAAGGTTAAATCTTGACTGTAGAACATAAAAGGAGGAGGAATGTGTTGGTGAGTTTGAGAGAACTGGATCTCCATATTTTATCAAACTTTGTTATTTTGGCAAATGATTTGGATTTCAAAGAAAAGCTTTTTGAATCAAGAAAGCAACACTTTAATGTTGTTAATGTTTAATGTTGTTGTAGTATATATCATAATTTTTATTGAAAAAGGAGACAACTCTGTTTTCTCTATTTACACAAGAAAACATATAATAGCTTATTGAAAAGTGGCCAAATACATTCCCAGACACAGTTTTGCTGGCCAAACCTTTTGAAGGATTTCTTTATGGATTTTTTTGGCAGGCAAAGTGATCTTAATAGAAAAGTATAAAATGTACCAGATGCACTTCTCTAAACTGCCATAAATGGTTAACAAATTATTGGAGACTGTTGTAAATATTTGGTTTACAGCAGCCCATGCTGAATTTTGGCTTGGGTCTTTTTTGTTATTCAGTCTTTCTGTGCACACAAGCTAGATGTTCAGCTATTTCCTATTTTATTCTATTTTAGAAGAAAATAATTTAAAAAATATGAAGTTTGTAGTCACTGTGTGTATGAATGTAGCCATCATTTAGATGTCAGCAGAAGTTGATCCTCTTTCATCTAGAGCATTCTCCCAGAAGTAGTAGAAAACGCTTAGCAGAAACATTTTGCTTTAAAAGTGTCAATAGTTCTATTTTAAAATTCATTATGGGAATAAAATTTGAAACGGAAACTAGTTGTTGTCTTGCTGTGTAGAGTAAATAATAGCAACAGCGTGAGATTTACTTGAAGCTTAGTTTCAGATGCTGTTTATCTTTTGTGGTGTTGGGAATTTAACTTTTTCTTCCGTTTTGTCCTGAGGAAGACCCAAATAATAAATCAGCTTGCTGGTATGCTCCAACAGCTGTCATCCTTCCCTAAATAAATATATTACAGTTATTTTCCTTCTAGCTTCAAGGTCCTGTTTAACCACACTTACAAAATACTGTTTTAAAATAACTTCAAATCTTCAAAACATGGATTCGTTCTCCAGTAACTCACTCTGGTGTTTTGAGAGCAAGGAGTGCTCAAGAGCAGTCACGTTATTGGAATGGGTTTCAGTGCATATGGATGTAGTTGTTATGGGATATGCTGTTGTATAGTCTGTGTAACTTTGGTTCTTAACCTCCTTTGAATAAGGAGCTTAATCCTTACACTCCTTGAATAAGGATTTTCCCAGCCTGACCCCATTTCTGTCTGCTCTGTGCTCTCTAAAATTCATGTTTATGAGGTAAAATATTTATAAAGATGTTGCAGAGCCTGCCTAGTTCTTTGGTGTATACCAGTCTTGTGTTCTTTACCATTACAAGGAATGCAGAAGTGCAGCAGTGGCCCTGGGCTGTGTGAGCTCTGGGATAAGGATGCTGTGCTGGAAGCAGGAGGAGCCGAGGCACAGGCTGGTGCCTGTGAGCAGGAGCAGGGGAGGTGCTCGGCAGAAGAGACCCCCAGCAAATTCCTGAAGTTATAGGGCCAGCCTGCAGTTCTCATGAGAAACTGGGGGACTCCTAAGTGCTTAAAAGCTTGAGGAACCTGCCCATAGACTACGGAAAATAGAGCTTAGGAAAGTTGGAGATTTATTATTAAAATATAGCGTTGTTAAATACTCTGTTGAGACTGAAAATGAAATGTGATATTGAAGTAATCTGTGGGCATTGGGAAGGTAAGATGGAAAGGAAGAAGCTTGTGCTAAAGGCTCTTTTCAGATGAAAATATCATCTGATAACTGTTTTGGTCTGTAACTTGGGTGGTGTTGTAAATAATCCAATCGGGTAGGCCAGAAGATGTAATTAGGAAGGTAGTACCCAGAAAAGAAAACATTAAAGACTTACAGAAACTCTGCCATTTCTCAGAATTTTGTGAAGTTCTGAAGACAGCGCTAAGCTCTGGAGTCCAGAAGGGCCCTGTCTCTGCTTCAGGGCACTGATGTCCTTTTGAACTAATGGTCCCTCTTGCACTTCTACAGTCAAGAGGTAAAACGGTACCTGGGATCTGTTGCAGCAGCTCTTTACATGATTTGTTAATGTATTCTTAAAGAAAATTCTGACTGACATTTAGAAAGATGGTCACTAACCATCCAGTTGTAACTTTCTGGAGCTGCCTCCAGGTAGGAGCACTGCAGTTAAAAGGTCTGATGACATGGAGTTTGGTCAGGTTATGAAAAGGGATTGAGCAGTTCATCTGTTCTGCAGCAGATTTATCTTCTGCATGATTACATAGTTTAGCTTGAATATTGTTCTAGAAATTTCAAGTTATGAATTAAAATAAAAATTAAGTTTGTTAAAATCATACATGTTTACAAAATCAAACTTCTGTGTATATATGAAGTATGTATGTGTAAGTATGTATGAATAATGCATTGAAAAGAAGTCCTCCATTTTTGTTTAGTTGTTTTGAAATCCCATTTTATAGGTGAGATCAGAAGAGAAATGCTAGAAGATGTACAAAATAAACTAATGAATCTTATCAACAGCACAGAAGGAAAAGTGGATAAGTAAGTCTTTTGTTACACTGGTGTATGGCTTTTTGGTTTGTTTTCTTATTCCATGTAGAGATAAGTCCATGACATGGAGGGAAAAGCTATTAGTGATAAACTGCTTTAATGTGCCAGAGACATGAACAGTAAGCCCTTGCACACAGAGAGCATCACCTGAATGTTGAGCACATTGGATCTTGCTTGAGTTTTCACATTTCTGTCCCTGTCCAAACTGGAAGTACAACAGGCAAATGGATTTCCTGACCCCTCCTTAAGCCTTTTCTTGGCGACATGCACAAGTATCAGTTAAAATGCTCTCCTGAGTCAAGTTACTAGAATTTTTAGCACTTGCCTCTAGACCTTGCTCATGTACAATTTCAGTTTTGAATTTACTACACATTAGTGCTTTCTGTGTTTAAAAAAAAAAAAAAAAAAAAAAAAAAAAAAAAAAAAAAGGTTTAACTTGGCGGGGAGGGGGGTGGAACCATTGATGAGCTTCCCTTTTGATTCCTTGCATTGGTTAGTTCACTTCGGTTATTGTAAATGAGGAAAATGTACAGGGAACAAACGGATCTGGGTTTAGACATCCTTACCTCTGTATCAGCTGTCATGGAAGAGCAGACTGTATAACGAGCGTGCTTTGTCCTATAGGGTCCTGATGAGAAATCTCTTTGTTGGACACTTTCATACTCCAAAAAAGAAGCGTCCTGAAGTATTAAGGCTAATGGGAAGTATCTTGGGAATAAAAAAAGAAGAACTTGATCAGGTAATATTTTCCTGAAAACCAGGCTTCCTTTTTCATTTGCAATATGCTTAAAAGAAAATGTTATGACAGTAGGTGCTACTAGGTTTTGTGAAGAATGTTTTATATTTTTAAATAGTCAGGACATCAGACTCTTAGTTTTTCAGAGAGGCAGAAAGAAAAGCTTTGCCAACAGGTAAAGGTTGTTAGTTTATCCATAGGATTAGCTTGTCTTTCCACATCCGTTATTGTGAATAAAAAAGACCACGTTGAGCTTATATTATATCTGCTGTTCTGTTTTTGTTTTGGTATTTTTAACTATTTAGTTGCTATGTGAAGACCAAAGAGGAGTTACCAGATGGGTGACTAGCTGGCTTGGAGGAGGAGGTGGATCAAAAAGTGTCCCTACTACACCTTTGAGACCAACTCAGCAGTCCATTTTCAACAGTGTAAGGGTTAATCATGCATTCTTTATGTTTGAGTGGAAAATTAAGCAAATTGCATGTGAATGCTGGATGTCTGTTTCATTATTATGTTGATCAAAATCTAGTGATTTTTACAGTATTTTATTTCGTTTGTTTTCGTACAATTATTTTGGCTTTTTTTTTTTTTTTTAATAGGAAGGCTTTGAAAACTGCACAGATCTAAATGTTGAGCTAATGTCAAAATATGATCATTGTTGTACTGGCTGCATAGACCACTGACCTCTTCCAGTAGGGATTTTTATCTTGCAAATAACAATGCTAGAGGTCAAAAACATGTAGGACTTCGGAAGTTTTCAAGCAGTCAGCAGTACAGAAGACCATAACATCAAACTTTATTGACTGTGTTACTGTGTTCCTTTTTTTTTTTTTGATCACTAAAATAATACAGACCATTAAGTCACTAAAAGATTGTGATCTTATTAACTGCAGCCATACAAAAGCATTAATTTTCTTTTTTTGTGTATAGCATTAGCTCTTCTGAGCAAAATATTATGTTTTGTCGCTGACACCTTATTAGTCCATGTTTCCTTTATTCAACATGCTTTTGTCAAATACAAGGACATATTTAAAGGAAACTGGTGTTTTCTTTAAATGTGGTGGGGATATTTGGTTTGAGCACAGACACAGGAAATGGTGTCACTTGCCACATCAAATTCTTGAAACAATTGGTTTGAAATTAACCTTGAAGCAATCAATAATGAAAACATGGTGGAAGTATGTGTTACCCCTGGAGTTTATCAACTGCACGTAGATGCCATTCACCAAAAAAACCCAAAAACTTCACAATTTGGAAATGATTCATTGTTGCTACACTACTTTAAATACTAGCAGAAAATGCTTTGGAGCCTGTTGATAGCTTTTTAACTTGGTGACGCTCTGAAAAACAGGTACAAATATATTAACTGGTCATCTCTTGCAGTCTTTTTCAGAATTGTTTGTGAAATTCCTTGAGACAGAGTCTTGTCCAAGCCTTCCTCCACCAAAGCTCTCTGTTCAAGATATGAAACCTTTAGGAACCAGTAAAGCTAGTGGTACTCCACCCAGCAGTCAAATACACGGTAATGTTTGAAGAAGAATTTGAAAATTTATATGCAATTTTGAGAAGGATTCAGATAATATACACTTCCTCACCTGAGAACTCTAAATTTGATTGTGTGCTACCACTATTTTCTTCTGTTTTTTTTTCTCTTTTTTTCTTTTCCCTGCTTCCTAAACCCTCAAAACAGAACTTTGGAATGAACATAGTCTCTCAATTTAGAGCGGCTTTTTAACAGTGCCTGGTAGATCAAAACAGATGCTGTGCAGAGCTCTCCATACGGTCTAGCAGTGCCCCCAGACCTGATTTTCAACATACCCTCTTGATCAGCCTGGGTCTGTGAGTGAAAAAGATAAGTAATGACAGCGTTGTAATGCCTCTCTGACATACAGAACCTGCGCACTTGGAGAGGAGTGAAATGAGTGGAGTACATAGCTTGATCTGAAATCTATTTCTAAGCTGTATCTTTGACTTTTTTTTAAAGAAGTTGCTCTTATGTGGAAATGAATGAATTTTGGCTCTACTGCTGATCCTGTAAAGAACTGTGCACTTGAGTAGTGTAAGATCCAATTTCAATTTGATACAGATTGTTACCTTTTTTATGTGCCGTTAAACACACACTTAATGTCCCATTCATTTGCAAAATCTTGTTTCAACTAAGACTCTTTAACATGTGTAAGCTGATACAGACAAATATTTAGATACTTGTATGAAGTATTAATATTAAAAGATGCTTAAAATGGTTGGATGTATAAAGCAAAACTGTCTCATGTAAAATATCAACTTATCTCTGAAAGCAGTGTGTGTGTGTTTTTTGTTTTTAATAAATCAATTTTAGGCAGAGGAAGTAGTGGCAGACAAGATTCAGGATGAGGAAAGGTAGAGCGAATGGAAGTTTGAGTGTCTGCAGTCCAGTTCAAGATTTAATTTCCATATTGCAAAACTAAAATGCAGTTGCAGTTTTTTATCACAGATACTCTGAAATTGGGTAGACTTGTAGGAGTCTAACAGAATAGTATTATTTTGTGTGTGTGTATTTACATATGTATTTTATATATTTCAGATTCTGCTGTCTCCGGAACCAGCAGAAGACCAGATACAAACCCATTTTTAGCACCTCGATCTGCAGCAGTGCCTCTCATAACACCTGCTGGTAGCTCTGGACATCTGCTTATGAAGCCCATTTCTGATGCTCTCCCCACTTTTACACCACTGCCAGTGTCCCCAGATGCCAGTGCTGGTGCTGTACTAAAAGACCTTCTGAAACAGTAGATGATCTTGAAGCCAAGATAATGACATTAGCACTTTAAGAAAAATGAGGACACTATGTTGTATATAATATACCACAAAGAGGCCTTTTTGTAAAAATTTGTGTACTTGTTTGCAATTTTACTTTGTTTTTCTTTTCATTATGAATTAACCAGCGCTTTGGAAATTCTAACGATGGCGTGAGTACCTGCTGGCTGCATAGCAGGTATTGATTACGGTTGTGGGTTAGATTTTAAAGTGGGGTGAAAAAAAATCTTGCTTGTTTGTCGAGCTGCAAGACAAACTGAAGGATTTACAGACCTTAATCTTACAGCACATTGTTTCAGTTATCCATGGGCAACTTCAACTCTTTGATGTTGAGGTCTGTTATTGCATTGAAGTGATTAGCTGTTGAAGTGTGGTAGTTCGGAAAAAAAACCATCAAAATTGATCTTTTTTTGATATGTTAAATTCATGATACAAGTTCTAAAGAGGCTGTGAGCATATGTGAGTATTGAGGAACGGCAGTTTTCCAAAACAGAGTTTCTTAATTAACAGCTACTTATATTAAGACATGCCTCTAACTTACAGGATAGATCACATTTTGTAGCAGTTTGAGGCCTGCTAATCTCTAGAACTTGATTCTCTCCAGCCCACTCCCCTTCCTCCAGCTTAACAGCTGTTTTCAGCAATGCAACCCACCAGCACCAGGGAGTTAACTGCTGGAATGTGTTTCATTTTCTACCAGCGTCCATGTGGTGCAGAATCATCAGTGGAGAACTTGGCAAAAATAGGTTCACCTGTATGCAGATGGTGTAATGTAATGGGTCTAAGTTGTATATTTAAGAGACATTTTATCTTGTAGGATTTTGTAGATTCAGATATGGGCTGAAAGCTTGAACATATGTATAGAACTTAAAAGTAAGGACAACAGTTGCTTTCCCCAGATGTGTAAATAGGTCTTTGCAAGACCAAGGCCTGAGTCAATTATTCTGTAAATTTTGCTGTGATAAATTGTATACTTTGTGTGGCAGATAAAGGATTAAGTTGCATACTAAAGGATAAAATTCATCTTACAAAAATAGTGAATCTGAGATTAAATGTCTTCATTTGAAAATGTATCTAAAACTTTTTATATGCCATTCCTTGTTTAGTCAGTGTTAAAAGATAACTGTTGTGCAAGTTCTATATTAGAACTGTCAACTTTTACTTTTCATTTTATTAAGAACCTAGATTATATGGTTGTAAGAGTTATATTTAAATAAAATTCATCACTGAATCTTGTACAGAATCTACTAAAATAAGAAAAGAAATCTTTACATTTATTTATGTACAGATCATATAATGAAGTTTCTTTTGTTGCCTTGAAATCTAGCCACACTTACTTTAATTGCTCAGTTTACCTTGAATCTACTTTTTCCATATGTTAATATTTCATGGAAACTTTATGCAGATTTGGAATTTCATTGGCCTTATTGAATCTTGATATTTTTTTCTTTCTATATTCCATTATAGAAAAGAATGATTTGGCCTTTTGATTTCTGAAGAACTATCAGGCACATGCGGTAAACCAAAGCAAATGCTACACTAAATTGTAAATGTGGTGAGAACTTAAAATTACTTCTGCTGAAGCTATTTCAGTTAGATATTCCAGATACATGTCTTCATTTGAACTACTGGACCACAATGGTACCCTCTTTCAGTAACAGATATAAAGAAGACTGAAATCAGATGCTGTTTGTGCAGTGTCTTCTTTCCTGAAGTCAGGTCTCTCTAGGATATGCAGCTGCTTCAAAATAAAATTGCATTTTGGTGAGCTGAAGCACAAAAATATTTAGCTCTCTAAATTTGTGGCTTAGCTATTACAAACTACAAATGGATTTGTGCTGATTACCATCCTCTGAATAAGCTAACTAACCAGATCTGTATAAAGGCTTTATGCGTTTTTTTTCTTTAATTACAATAATACTTCATATATACATGTCTCTCTTCCAGGAAGCTTTATAAATGCTAATAAATAAAACATATTGGGACTGTTTGTTTCAGAATGCAGTGTATCTGCTCCATTACACAGTAAGTTATGAGAGTGGGACCACGTTTAGGCATTTGTGTCTGTGTTTGGAGGGAAAATCTTAAAGAGCAAACAAAAGTCGTGAACCTCAGAGTTAACAGTAGAACCCCTTACGGAAGAGGGAGAAAATCCTCTATAGAAGCAGTATGAGGAGCTCTATCCTTACGTCCTAGGATGTTCCCAATGTTCCCTTTGGCCTGCAGAGAAGATACCACGGCTGAGAGGTTCCTGCCCTTATTCCCCAGCTGCATTGGTGGGTTTTGTTCCTTTGTTAGGAATCACATGTGTTCTGTGTTCCAGTCACCGCTTTCCTGCTGGAAAAAAAAAAAAAAAAAGCCACATTTTTACTGCCTTGATTCTCTCTGTTTTTTCCTTTTTTAAAGACTGTTTCACAGACTGTCATAAGTGACTATCAAGACTGTTTTTATTGAAAGATGGATGGATTTTTTCCCTTTTATTTTCCTGTATTTACTTTATATTGGACAATTATTTGTAACTATTTGTTCTGAGAGTTTCCCACCTCTAAGTATGTACGTCATTTAGATTATCCTATTAGTGGTTGGGGCGAATGTTAACTGTGCATTATAAGAAAGTGTAGTTTTAAAATTTTCCATTATCAGATGTTCTTTCACCTTAAACTTGCAAACAAGAAGAGTGCGTGGTCCCTCCTAGCTTTGACCTAATGGGCGGCTGCTTATGGAAAGGTAACAGGATTGTAATAGGGAATATGGGTTCCAAAGTTGAGGTGAAGGAAAAAGGAGTGCTAAGATGTTCTGTTCTTCTACTTGGATTCTCTTACTTTCTGTTCTTTGTTCATCCTCAATTCTGTGCAAACAGAAAAACTACTAGCTGTTCTCTGTAACTTAGCGTTGATTTTTTTAAATTAAAATCTCTTGCATTAAATCAATTAAAATTACAGCTGTAATTTATTACATGCTAAACAACTTGTTTCTACACTGGTCATTACTAAGCCAGGTGATAGCTTTCAATATGCATTTTGTTGCTTCTTATTCATGTTTTTGATAAAAGTTTTTCATTAATATTACTAAGGCAGGTTACCTGGAAAAGGAAATGCAGAGTAGTGACTGTTTAAGCTTCAGAAACAGAATGGAAAATAGTGTAAGTATTTTGCATTATCACAAACTTACTGAGAGTTTTGTGATTATGAGCCTTGATGTCTTGTTAGTCCTATTTTTCATGATTTTATTGCAACTTTATCATCCTATAAATACTTTTTTTGTTTAATCAAACATGTAAATCTGTCCTTTTCTCCCAAATATTTGCAATAAGGGATGAGCCCTGCCTAGAATAAAATTTACTCTTCATGTCATTGACTAGAAAAAACTTTTAAGCATGCTTAATATGGAGAATCTTTAGTTCAACATGGAAATACCAGTGATAACAGCTTCAGAAATTCTTTCAAATAGAAAATCTTTTACTTTTTCTATACCTACAAACCAGAGTAGTCTGTGTCAATACACTTTTTGACTATGATTTTTAAAAGCAAAGGAAGCGTGTATGCATATATATATATATATATAATACACATATGAGGGTGCTAGTGATGAGGCTTGGGAAATTAGAAACATGTATGTTTTATATTTGATCTCTTCCAGTAAGTTTTGGAGTTTGCCTTGAGTATTTTTCTCTCATATGGAAAATTTCTAATATTTCTTAGAGAATAATTTATTAGAATTATTAGCCTCATAATTCTTAAAGTAAGAAAAAGTTTTGTTCTCTTGTTTTGTGCTGTGTTGTGCTATTATATATTGATGAATTTATCTGGAGTCTTGCAAAGCTTAAATATGGCAACCAAAATGATGCATATCACTTGGCAATATGTAATAAAAATAAAGGAATAAATAGCTACCGTTGTACAGGGCATATTTACAGCAGTGTTTATAGCAATGCTCTTGGACTATTGTATGCATTTGTCACATACTTAAATAAGAGTATGCTTTAATTTCATATCTAAGAGCTTCATAGATTTAACTCTGAAATACATTTTGTAACAATTAGTTGTTAATCCACACTATCAGTGTAAGTGTGTAGAAAATATGCCTTTAGTTTGCTAGCTAGTTGTATTAGATGATCTGTTAAAAGACCAATTTAAGCAAATTTATTCCATGTTGGGAGTTGAGCCAAGTTGCTGAGACTTGTCAGATACTGTGCCAAGCAGAAGAAAATTGTATCAAGTGATTAAAGACTTGTTTTCCTTGTAGGAAATAATTATTAGAAGATAACTGACAACTGTTTCATACATAAAAGGGGCATTTATCATCAGTAAATGCCCACATTTAAGTAATTTGAGGTCATTCTTCACCTTATTTTTTTGAGCTTGTGATACTGTTGGTTAAATCTAATTTCTTTAAGTGCTTACAGATGTTATACGTCATCCTTGAGTGCTGATAGTGAATTAATCTTTCTCCACCCCTGTGTTAAGTTTCCCATTAAACAGTTCCTCGCAGATTAGATGTTAAAATTAAAAACATTTGGACACATGTTTCTGGCAGTCCATGCAAACTGCCTGTGAAGAGATTATGCTTCTTAGTCCCTGGTGATCAACTAATAAATATTACTGCAAATATTCGCAGTAACACCAACAATGTTCCACAACCCTTCTAAGGAAGCAGATGGAAAACAGCCTTTCTGCTGTCTGGAGCCATTTCTATTTAAGTTCTTCTGTACTTTTCCTCACTTACTGAGAATCATATACAAAAACCTATTTGAAGAAACGTGATGCAGCTTTGTCGCAGCTCAAAGCTCATGTTCATGTGGAAAGTTGCTCCAAAAAGGAGGTCCTACTGTTTTTAATGTCTAGTTCTGCCAGTTCTCTTTCCTATTGCCACAGCAATATTTTCCTCCAAGATGAATTTACAATATTTACAAATGCTTAGGAGTGTCTTACTCTCGCCACTGGCATGGCTGTTGTGGTCACAAAACTGAATATTTGTGTGGGGTGTGTGTTTGAATAGGTGTCACATACAAGTCCTGAGATGGGCTTCCTGTGCGTGCAAGGATTGCGCAGGATTAACCCAATCTGCTGGAGGGGGAAAAAATATTTAGGTACTTCTTGAACAGAAATGGGAAGACAAAATACTTGCTAGCTTTTGCATTACTATGTTGAAGCTAAAACGTGCATCTGATAGGAAAAAAAATTGTTTCTGAAGCAAATAATGGTGGTCTTTGGTAATCAAGATGAAGAGATGTGTTTCGGGATGTACTAAGGTATTTGTGAGTATTTGAGAAAAGTGTAAATAACCACTGTCATCTTGTGTGTACAAAATATTGTTTTTCTTCTGAAGAAGATGATTAATAGCAAATTGAAAAGGATTTTGTGGGAATATTTGAGGGTGTGGTGTGGGGAGGTTCATTTGTTTCTGTTTCTTTTTTTTCTTTCTCATCAAAACCTCAGCTTCACAGAGTTGTAAACTCTTGTGTTGTGGAAGAGTTAAATCACATGAGACAGACCTCAAAATGGTTCTAAATTTGTACAAATTGTAATTCTGAAATGTTGTTATTCTTAAAATTATAAGGGAAAAGGTGAAAAGGCTTTACTCTTATCTAGGTTTCTAGGTTCTTTAAGCATATCTTCTACCATTTTTAAAACTCACTAAAGTACCAAAAAAAAAGTACTGACAAAATGCATGTAAATATCTTCTATTACTACTGAAAAGTGTGAGACAGACTGTTGTCTTCTGCTTATCCCCAGAGAAGTACATCTGAAAATTATGAAAATTAAACATTTTAATGCTCTTACTGATATGTATTAGGCTTAAGATGGTTTTTGTTGCTAAGAAGGCAGTCTCCGTGATCAGCGCCTATCATGGCTGCTACGCGTGGCAGCAGTAGAAGGGTTTTGCATGTATGCAAATGATGAGAAGTGTAATAAGATAATTTATATGAAGTTCTCTACCCACTGTTTGACAATGGACTGAAAAACAGCATTTCTTCATGGCTCACTCTTTGGTTTTCAAGTGCTTGGAACTGACTTTTTGTCAGTGCAAAAACTCTTAGTCTGATTACTCGAAAAGGCAACAGTATTTGAGCTAAGGCTAACTCTTATTAGAGGCTCTTGACGATGATTGACAGAACGTAGTGACTTAGAAACCTTTTGCCATGCAGACTATTTCAACAAGCGCTGTCAGAGCACTGGCTACTGAGCTGATGAGTAGTGCCTGAGATACGCAACATTATCTTTTTGGTTTGTTATAATAGCAAGTCTGAAACTTACCCTACCAACAACCTAAAACGTGACTCTTTCCTTTTATGTAAAAGAAATATAAACCTTCTGAGAGCTGTCTGGATGCAGTTTGAATGTGATCCAGTAACATTAAGGTAAGGGAAATCCTGGCAGTAGTTCTATGCGGTTAAACCATAAGTTTTTCATTTGCAACCTCAAATGCAGCCCATGTTTCACACCATCAAATTGCAAGACATTAGTATATGGCCAGACTTTGGGCACAGACCAAAAAGATTTTATAGATTTGAGGCAGCTAGGCAGTATTTCTTTTATATTGTTATAAAATGGTAGCTATTTATTATCCATCACTGTAGCACAGCCATTTCATATCTAGTGTTTGTTAGTGGAATATTTAGTAGTCCCAGGAGCCAGGGAAGAGAACTACATAACACAAAATGCTGTGCATTTCTTTGCTTGCGTGATATAATAGATCACACTTTATGAATGCCTTCATAAAGACACTGCCCAGCAAAGTCAGGTGCTTAAACTTGACACAGTGAAAGCAGACCAGTGGTAGCTCATGACTTTCTAGAGCGGGAAGTTCTTCCAAACATAACCCTCTGAGAACGGGAAGCCAAGACTTAAAATACTTCATACTTTCCTAAGTTAGGGAATATGAAGCTAAATAGATGATAAGGTTTTGAGAATTTGACCTTTGGGTACCAGCCAGAGATATGGTCTGAGAGTGCAGCGGGGCAGAAACCTGTATGAGGTTTGGCAGAGGCAACCGGTTTTACATCACTAAATAAAATGGACCTTTTAGGTACTCCAAGTCCACATGGTCCCTGAATACTGACTGTGAATATTATTATATTCACAATAATATTCCCTGAATATTACACTGTGAATGAAAGTATATTTAGCTTAAGTAACTTAATGGCAACTGGATGTAAATAAAACAGCAAGAGGTGGGAGTTTCAAGCAGGTATGTGTAGCTGGGTAAGAGTTCCCAAATGAGAACAGTACAGAATGCATGGTGGAAACTATGCAAAAGGTGTGAGCTGCAAAGGTTTTCTTGAGAATCTGTAAGCACCACAGAGGGAGTCTGGATGCTTTTAGATGCAGGTGTGTGCGAAATTGCCCATAGGAAGGGTGATGAAGGATTGGGCATCCCGCTGCTCGGGCAGGAGAGCCCACCATGTGAGAATGGGGATTGTACAACTGACAGCTGTGTGAAAACCTTTGCCTGTCTCTTGCAACAGTTTTCTGTAAAGGGTATTAAAGCGCTTTCTCAAGAGAAGCTGTTGTTCATAATCAAACGGTAGTTTCTGATTTTAAAGGAATGACTGAGCTGGTTCTGATTCGTCTGTATATTTTGGTTTATTTGGAATGCCATGGATCCAACAGTGAATTGTATCGGGAGCAAAAAGATAGCAAAGGAAATAACTTGAGTGGAAGACTGGAGCACTGAAAAACATCCATCAAAACTGAAACTTTGTCTGGAAATACAGTTGGAAAATATTTAGACTGCACTTTGCTCTATGTGCTCAAGTAGGGGGTGCCAATAAAAATGAAGACAAACAGAAGATTGCCTTATTTTTGACAATAGGAGAAGCAGCAGATGTTTAAGAGTTTTCAGTTAACTTAGAGGAGGCTTATTTTGAAACTGCAAGAATTTGAGGAGTACAGCACTCTAAATAAAAGGAATGAGTCATAACTAGGCTTGCCAGATCTATCTGGACCCAAACCCAGACTCTGCATAGCGTTCTGTCTGCAGAGCACTCCACATCACGGGCTTAGCGAGTGCCACCTGCAGGCAAAGGTTGCACAGGTGGTGGGCCTCTATGGGGCTTCAACAGAGCAATGATAGGCTAAGACACCTGCTTGATAAGGACGGTCTCTGTGAAAGTGTATGACTAAGTGACCAGCCTTAAGCCCTTGTGCTCTGTGTCCCTCAGGTTCGGAGCTCCAAAGCTGGGCTATAGTGCCTACGGCTGCATGGAAGTTGAGGAGAGCATGGAGAGGCCCAAGCTTCCTATGCGATAGAAGCTCCAGAAACCCAGACCGACTGGCCAGGAACAAGTCAGGGTGCTGGTGAGTGGCTTCAGCACGCTCCTGGTGACGATCAGGGCCCATCCTGCTGAATCCCTTTCATAGTAAGGGAACCAGAAGTACTCACAGTGTTGTGGGCATCAAACATCACATGCTCAGTCATCACATTGTGGTGTTTTATAGTTTTAATTCTTTAACCATTCCTAAAATACTGAATACTGTTTTGATCATTTCTGAGTAATAAGTTGGGGTTTTTTTAATAGAACTTTTGCAACTCTAGAATTTCTCCTATTACTTGCCCACACAAAATCTCCCTCTTACTGCATGGCAACTTGGTTTCTTTAGCCGCATTTGACAAGATGAATGTTTTTCAATGTTTTTTGGAAATCTTAATGGATTATATTGTCTGGACCTCTGTTGTCTTCATACTCCTCTACTCCTTCAGAAAGCTCCAGTGGATTTGAGAGATATGGCTTCCTGTTATGATAGTCACAATAATTTTTCCTCAGCTTACAGCAGACTGGGGCTCAATAATTCAATTTTTAGTTTTAACTTTACCATTTTTTCTTCATGTAGTGATTACTGTTCTGAATTTTATTAAGTGGTGCATGGAAAGCTTTTAAAAACCAGTATCTTACTTGGTATTGTCTGTTCTTTTGGCACTAAGGCAATTTCCTGAGCAGTTACCCTTACAGTAAATAATTCAGCTGTTTCATACCTTCACATTTAATTCAGTTACGACACTTAATTTCTAAATGTCAAATGAGTCCTGATTAATTGTTACAATTCATTTTGTTGATTTGTTCTACAACCTTTTCTGCTGGTATTTTAATTTTAAGCAGATTCTCCCATGTATCATTTTTTTAAAAATTCCACTATGGAAGCTTCCTGAAGTCTCGTTAGTAAATGTAGATGAAGAAGAATCACTTAGTTTTCTGGTGTGATTTTATCTTTTCTAAGCACTATTTTTATACCTTGTTCATTTGTTGGCTTTGCAGACTGTTTGGCAGTTTTCCTGCTCTTGATGTGTCTGCAAAAGAATTTATTATTAGCTCTTATGCCTCTTGCAATCATTTCTCAAACCCTTTCTTGGCCTGCTTTCTTGTAATCTTGCAAGTAACCTGTCAGAATTTGGGCTCTTTTCTATTTTCCTCCTTTGACACAACTTCAGCTTCTTGAGTTTTGCTCTCTTTAACCATGAGCAACATGGGAACTGTTTGCTTTATCCACCTGTTTTACTGATGCTTGTGTTTCTGGATCCAACAGGACCAGAATGGACATGGAGCTGCTCTGAACACCCAGGCTGCTTCAGCAGGAGCAACTCCAGGTTCTTCTGAAATCCTCATGCTGTGACCACCAGCACAAGTCAAAGCAAAGCCCAGTAGATCCAAGAAACTCGATCTGGACAGTGCTTGCATTCTTGGAGAAGGATGCAACTTACTGCAGCAGATGCACAGAAGAACTAAGCAAACACCAGTAGCACCCGCTTGCCCAGTGGAAATCCTTAGAGGATTCTTCACTGCTGCCTCATTGGCTTCCCCATTGCTGCAGAAAGGCTTGATTAATAAACCTGAAAACAAATTTATTGTATTTATTCCAATAATTCCAATTTCCAATATATTTCTATATTGCCAATTATTATAATTTTATAGAGAATTTATTTCTAAGCAATATGCTTAACTTTTAGAATGCCCCAAATTACCTGGTAAACTATGAAATTATGTAATTTCTGCTGTGGGAATATGCTTCCAAAAAAAAAAATCTTAGAGAAACAATTTTTAATAATGGTTTTGAGAATCATGCTTTTAAAAACATGAATTTACTATACATCTTACATAAAAGACCAGTCACTGAACAGTAAATATCCAAAATAATTAGCTTAAAAAATGTCTTCCTGGGTTAGGAAAGCAGTCAAAAGAGTCCAAATTAGTCCTTTCCTCACAGGCAAATTTTTGATGCCATTGAATTTTTCTAAAATCAAGTTATATAGGCATATAGCCCTGAGAAACATAAGGAAAGGAACCAAAAATGTAGACAGCCTTGCTGATTGTTTTATGGGAAAAAGAAGCCAAGAGTCTTTCCTTATGTGTATACCTATAAGAATGAAAAACATGTTTCAAAAGTGAATGTTTTCCACTGCTTGGAAGGAGAGAAGCTCTGAAGAGAGGGCTGATGTCAAGTATCTTTCTGCTCTGGATGCAGCAGCAGGGTTCTGGCAGGTGCGCTCACAAAAACAGTGCCCGTACTTGTGAACACTCAAGCCTCCCCGTGGGGAGATGGTGCTTCCACCAACTTGCTTAGGGTTGTTTTGAACCTGAAGTTCTTTAATTGAAAGGCAGAAGATGCCTGGTGTTTCAGAGGGTGATGTTTTGCTCTGGATATGAACAAAGCAAATTGCCTACATGGACTAAAAGAAGCATAAAAAAGGGAGAAAAGATGCTGAACTAACTGAAAAAAGCTTAAGTTGTTGGCAATCTGCAACAACCCTTAGATGGATTTCTAGAGTCTGGAGAAAGCCATGCATGTGAATCTCCTGGAGCTGCAGTGAGGGCAAAACACAATTGTTTCTGCAAACATCCAGCAGTTATAAGTGTTTTACCATTTTTTGGGGGTAGAAAATCTGACCCTCATAAGAGTTGGTGGCAACGAAATGGATGTTTTAAGCATCTGCATTTGGGACATAGGCCCCTAAAGGGTCACTTAATGGCTAAGTCTTTTAGTGAATTTGGGTCTGCTTGTCTGTGCAAGATGATGTATAAGATGATGTCTGTGATTGTCTATAACTTTGGGCTCGAACAATGATCACCATATGCATATGTAATTTAACTCTGCTTCCTCAGTTTGACAATGTCCCTGGGAATGTTCAGAGAGGGAAAACTTTAAAAAAGGGCGAGAATATCTAGAAAGAGTATTTAAAAGATGCCATTCTGGAAGGTGTAAGTAAAATATCAGACAGAATTTAAAAAGGAGATGAGGTGTTATAAAAATTAGTAGGTGAGGACTTGTTCTTGTGAAGCAGACTTTTGTTCAAAAGTGTTGGGTGTAATTAACTCTTATGAGTTCCCTGATCTAAGTACAGCTCTCCTTTTAGATTCGGGAGCTGCTATATCATGTTCTCCAGGGCTGAGGGTCCCTGTTAACTCATTCTCTTGCATTATCTGCAGGAGCCTGAGGTACTTCATGCATTCTCTCCTCTGGTCCAAAGAGGTTAGAGAGAAGGTTATGTTTCATAAGTTGTCCCACCTTATGGTTATTTATTATATAATTGTAAAAATCCAGGTCTTGAACATAATTAGACTCCAGTTATGCACAAAGCAAACTTCTAAGAACATCTTCAGTTCCTTAACTCCATTTTGAGCTGAGAATTATTCTCTCTCTTCACAAAGGTGAAGGAGAAAGTCAAGGCAACCTATTTTAGAACACAGGGAAGTTGCTAACAGTTAAAGTGAAAGAGCTGCTGAACTTGAAGTCTAGCCACCATCCTAAGCACAAAAGGTGAAGGTGTCACAAGATGACGTTGAAAGATATGTTGAATTGTCCATGTTTTTAAAGAGTGAACAAAAGAGCTTTTGTGTACCACAAATATCTTTAGTTGTGCAACTCTTCATATCAGAGAGAGCTACAAGGAGGAGGTGCTTTATCTCATTACGATCACAATCACAAAGTATAGCAGAAATTCCACTTAGCTATAACATCAAATCCTTTCATTTAGGGGAGGGGGAAATTATCACATTCTAAACTAACCCAAATTGTTTAGTACACTTTTAATACGCTGGGTTATTATCCACTCTTTGTGTCAGATGGAGACAGGAAAAATCAAAACATTTTTGCAGTATCCCTTCTGAAGGAGCTGCTTAGGTGGTCATGTCTGGGTTTACCTCCTGTCTTCAGTACTGGAGCATGACTGCCAGTTGGCTGATGAATAAGAATTCTTGAGCTGGAGGCAATTATTTGGGCGCAGACTTGGGAGCTGCATCCATGCAGTGTTTTTTGGCATGTTTACAGTGATTTTGATATATGATGGTGCTCAACAAGTAAAGTATCAGCACGTATGTAGAGCAACCTCTTCACACAAAAATATGGATATTCAAAACATCTGATCAGCTCATTCCTTATAGTTTAAGATCACCTTCTCAAACCTGAAGTACAGGAAGGATTTCTACTTCAAGGTTGCTAGTGTTGGAGCTACTATGGGACCGTGAGACAGCTCGTTGCTATTCCTTTCCACAATAAAATTTGCCCAGTCTTTACTTTCCATCTCTTATCTCTTTTCTGATCCGTGACAAAACTCTTCTCTCACTGCCTGCCCGATTAACTGCTTTGGAAGTCTCTTTTGCTGGATTTCTTAAGCTTTTGGGAAGTCTGCTTAAAAACAAGTGATTCAGTTCTTGTTTATCAGCAGAGGTAGTGATGTGGTTCAGAGAATTCCAGGAGAAAGTTCAGTTTTCCATGCAGTGCAAGTGATGTAAGCAAGTCACTAAGAGACAGATCATCAAAATGGAACGGAGCTTCTGGTGCTGTCATTTCTGAAAAATCACTTGGACGATTGCAGCCAGTTATTGAGGTACTGAGGTCTGGCATTTCCTATTAGCATCAACGTAGCTTGGTGTTCAGCAGCCTTGAAACAGCTGAATCTTTGAGTCTAAGGCTGGGTACCTGTGCTTAGGGGCCACTTTTATGAATATCTGTAATAACATCTGTTTCTCCACTTGTAGAGCTGTATGATAAAAATATATCTCATGCTGGACCTTTCACTTTAGGAGAAAAGAGCTTCTTCAGATAGAAAACTCCAAGAAATTCAGAGCCTTCATTTTATGTCTATACTGAAGTTCAGTATTCATTCTTGGTCCGAGTATAATCTTTGCAGCACCTGATTGCTTGCCTCTCACATCTAATAAATGTCCTGCCTGACCTACTAAAGCTTTGCCTGTAGCAAAATTGCAAAACACCTGAAAAAGTACTTTATTTCCTTCCTCTTCAGTCATAACTAGAGATCTGCAATATATGCTTTTCCTGAGAAATATTCCATTTCGCAAGCTGCTCCCTTAAGTGTCGGCTTAAGAAGAGTCAGTGTTTTTGGACAAAGCATTTGTTTTCCTTTGCATGTTTAATTTGTTTATTCCTGCTTTCAAATAATCCCCGAGCCCTATAGTTCCCGTCGTTGCGATGGTCATGAATTCGAGTTATTCCCCTCCCGAGGGCCAGCGCTTTCCTCAGAATGCCCTTGGCATGGAGCACCAAGCCTTGCATATTCATCGTCCAAGGCACTGGCTAGAGGGCCCCAGAAAAACTGGACTTTTTTTTTGTTCTCAGAACAAGGAAAACAATCCCTTCCCTTCTCCAGTCCCTTGATAAGCGTTTCTGTCCAATAACGGTGCTCTCTGCTCCGAGGCACATTTAGCTGTGAGGTTTGCAGCAGGAGAGGCTTTCCTTCAAGCTGTTAGTGTTTTATCCTGGCAGGCTCCTCGAGGTTGTTGTGAGGAGTCTAGCCAGTTGGTGAGCTTTGTAATCTAAACCAGCTGTCCCCAGGCTGAGGCCCCCATTTGCATTGTTTAACATACTTAGAAAATGAAGTGTTCATTTTTAACATTCCTCCTCCAATTGGTTTAATGCTGAATTACAGAAGAGAACTAAGCAAAACCAGGTGCTTTCTCTGTATTCTCTCCAGTGTCTGAGGAGGTACAGACTCCCGATCTTCTCCATTACTTGTTATTTCATTCTTTGGACTATAAATGACGGAGGAACTGAAGTGCTAGCAGAGGGTAATGTTTGGAAACACTTTCTAGTTATTCGTCAGCGCAGACTCTGTTTTTTTTCCACCTTTCCTCAACAGTTTTGGACATGCAAGGATTAAAAAGGTAAGTGCCGTGCATGAAACTTCTCTACTTACTGAAGGGGAAACCTACTCGTGGAAAATATCTGCGGCAAGGATTCATTTTGCCAGTCCACTTGCTAAAGCTATTTGCAAAGAGAAGGCATCTTAATGGTCAGAGGTGGGGAAAGACGAACTGTCTGTTTGAAAAGCCGTGCTGTCTGTAACGATTTCCTCCTTGATCTGTGCTTTTATTCTGCGCTTTAGGAGCCCCAACATCTGCAGGACTGCTGAATTGCCACAGCAAATGATCCCACTGGCTACAGTAATTGATTTAAAGTTAATTACTTACTACTGCAGGAGTTAATTACTAATTTAAAATATTTTGCCTGCTAGGCAAGCTACTGTGACCAGCGGAAAATATTGTTGATAGGCTGTGCTGTGTGTCTGTTAATAATTCTCAAGGGGATCTGAGATGAGAAGTAATGGGCAAATTGTGATGGTGGTTGCAGACAGAACACATATGAGGCAATAAGGTCACCCTCCCACAAACCAAGAGGAAAGAATACATCATCTCATAACAGCTGAAACTAAAAGCTGTGTACAAAAGCATGAGTTTGTTTGAACTAAGTTTATAGGGGCTTTTCCTAGCATATACTGCTCTACAGTACTGTAAAATGTAGCCCTATTGCTAGGTATGTTAACATTCAGCTATAACCTGTTTTATTTCCTTCTAGTGCTGTTCTTGCTATACACAAAGTGAGTATGCAGCCGTTTTACCCAGTGCATGCTTTAAAAAAAAAAAAAAAAAACTTCAAAAAGGTTCAAGGAATTAATAAAGCAAGTGTAAGCCTAAATGCATAATACTGTACTTTGAATGCTTTGCATCTGATTCCAAGAAGAGCCCTCGTGAAACTGATCTGTCCTTGTCACTCTGAAGGGGCCAGAGAAGCACAGTCTGTCCCCACAGGACTGTGAACAACCATTTTAGAGACTGTGTTTGCTTTTCAGAGCTTGTGCCCTCCTCCACATTAAAAACACAGTAGTATTCAGATGTGCCAGTTAGGGTTTGTGAGGAGTTTTGGCTAATACATTTGTAGATCTTGTTCAGCAGCTCAGTTTGCACTGGAAACCGGAGGCAGCCTTAAGAGAGAAAATTGGCAGCTCGGTTGGGTAGCAGAACTAAGGCTACCTAAAATATCCCTTGCTTCCTGTACTGGTTTTGTGGGAAATATATTGTATACAATTGCTATTCAGAACTAGAATCCAAGATAAGCAGAATGTGGGTTTAATTGTATTGAGAAGAAATTCTATATAAGACATCAACAAGGCACTGAAATCCATAGTACAGAGAAAATAAGCACGCTTCATATTGTTCTTTCACAATTTTCTGGCCATTAGCAGATATTTGGGGGACTAGGTTGACCAGAGAATTTGATGGGCTGGGTAAAGAATTCTACACATGCATAGAGCTGCTAGCGAGGGATCCTGCTGCTCCGTCGGCTGCAGTGAAGAAACCCACTGAGTTCCACCAGTCCTGAAATGATATAACTGGGGATGGCTCCATTGAAGAGAGCAGCTTCTAGTAGCTGATGACCTGGCATCGTGTGTCTACTTGTAGAGCAAAATATTACTCAAGATTGAGTAAAGGGACAGAATCTGGCCCTAAAAAATGGATCAATCTCAAGCGTAGTCTCTGGGGGATGAAATGCGGTTTAGCGGTTAGAGCAACTGGCTTGGATTCAGGACCTCCTGCGCGACATGTCTGCAGCCCTGCCAATGCGTTGCATTGTGAGCTTAGGCAGGGCCTCTGCTCTGGTTTACCAATCTCTAAAATGTGCATAATGTGCATGAAAAAAGTTGATTTTCTCAAAGGAAAGGTATCCTTTGAGAGAGGGGCAAAAATGCTTATGGAACATGAGGTGCTTGTTCATTGAACACCTGCCACATGGGATGTCATGAACAGATTAGTTAAGACATGTACAGTTTGATTCTCAGCTTACTTGCTTAAACCATAGTGAAATTTGTGACTTTGAGGTCTCAATCTTGCCCACAGTTTTTATATTCCCTCTTCAGAGGTCAAATTTACATTAACAAAATTCTGGAATGCACTGAAGTGTCATTAGAGATTATTTTCTTGTATATTTAATTCTGTGTAACATGCCTGGATCTGAAAAGGTTTTCAGCCTATTTTCTATGCATATTACAGGATACTGACTGCTTTCACATTGGCCGTCTGCCTCTCGAGCCCTGGAAAAGCACAGGTGAGAGGTGCCTGTAGAGATCTGTGAACTGTTTTATACTGAAGTACTATAGGCATGAGACTTGTCTGGCTAGCAGGTGAATAGGAAACTCTGTGGTCTGGGACTTTCATGAAAAGGAAGCTATGTGGTCTATGGGTTTAGAGGGAGGACTTAGAGCCAACAGGATCCTGGAGTTGAACGTGGAATGAGTTTATTGACTTATCCTTGCCAGCTCAGCAAAATATCCCTGTAGAAACCTGGACCTCACTGAAAAAGCTGATTCTGCCTCTGAACTGAGCACTTCTGAGAAAGTAAATAGAAAAAGTTGTCCTACAGGAGCAGGCACAGCTCAGTTCTGGGGTGGGGAACACCCATGTTTTGAACACTTACTGCCCGAACACTTTCAGTGTGTGGCAATCCTGCAGAATTGTGTCTTGAGCCCTTTTATTTTGGACTGCTGGTCTGATGACTGCATCTCGGTCTTCATTGCAATTCCTATCCCAAGCCATTTTTATTCAAGAGGAGGGCTATGGAGGATGGAAGGAAGTAGAGCAGGCCAGTTCTTGAAATAGCAGAAGCATTAGCTCTTTGTGTTCCCGGGCACCAAGCAGACTTTAAATTAGGAAAAACAGCTCCCAAAGGCATGTTAAGTTTGGATCCTATTTGATAATCCAGATATGCTCCATGTCCAGAGCCATGTTTCTAAATACCTTTGCCAAAAAGCTTTGAAACATAGCTGGGTTTTTTTGTGTTACATTGATAAATTCCTGTTTACGGATTGCTTATTACTACTTTTGTGAACATTAGATCTAGATGGGAAATGCTTTGCATGGCCCTGGAGAATATTTGCAATGTTTTAAGGTTTGACTTTTATAATTTAAATAATATCACTTCAATTTTGATTTTTATAAAAACAGCTTTTACTGTGATTTAAAAGTCAAAGTAGAAAACCACTTAAAAGCAAAATAATAGCATTGAATTCTTCCTAAAGACATTGAAGCTGGTCATCTCAACATCACTGGTACCTTGCCTGACTGAAATTATAGAAAGCCACTGAATCTGGTTTTGCAGCAATTTCAGTGTCTGAATCATCATTCTCTCTCTCAAAAAAAAAGGAAATTATTTTGTTAAAAGAATTTGTTAAAATAATAAGGCTAGCTGCCCTGAAAGATGTGTGAAGCACAGTACAGAAGAGCGGAAAAGATATGTGCATTCTTTACAACATAAGGATGATTGTAGCTTCTGCTCTCAGAATACCTTGGCCTCTACAGCATGATATCAAAACACCTCATAATGCCAAAATAAATGAAGGCAGAACTCCCATGTTTGACACTTTTAGCAGTGGTTTTGTGTACTCACACGGGCAAATGGCAAGTGCACAGCAAGTACTACCATGTGTTTCATTTCATGTCCCCTCCCTAGATCCTCCAGTGGCTCACTTGCACTGCCTCATCATTGTCTCCCATCTACAATTTATTGCATTTCCAAACATATGACAAGTGGTTTACCCACTGACTTCTCCCCATATAAGTATTTATCACTTACCAAAATAATTAAAAGAAAAAAGGGCAGCGGGGAGAAAGAATAAGAAAGAACCTTGAATGAACTCCATCCTTCTGCTGTAACTTCAGTGCTTTGTGTTTTCTGGATATCTCTTGTTTACATTCATTAGAATAACCTGTTTTTGGCAGAGTCCTATGCTCACATCAACTGCTTGTTCCATAGTTGGAGACTCTGTCAAAAAACAGAGAGCAAAGGATCATTTTAGTGCATTTTGAAACATTCACCCTCAGAATTGTCACCATTTCAGAAACAAGGATCACTGATTAGGTGCTGAAGACTCCAGGTTCCAGCCCTGATAAAGGGCAGCATCTTAAGATACAAGCAACGTGTTCAATAACATTGCATGCCTAATACCTCTGCCCTATAAATATGTTTCTAAAAATCAGAAAATTTGGTATAAATGAGCCTTACTTTTATTAAGCTTGTTATAACTATGGTTTCAGCTCAGTCAGACATCTAACTTGTTAAAAAATATGTCCTGAATTGTCTATGCATGGAGCTGTAGAGCCTGTTACTCTGAAGTTAGGTAGCACCTTTGAAGCGAGTGCCTTTGCTCTGGCAAAAGAACAAGATTCCAAGACAGAGCTCCAGCACGGAGCACATTTTGGAGCACATTTAGTTAGCCCAGTAGAGAGCACTGTCCTGACACTGTGACCATTTGAGGGTTGACTCTTTTTGAGTTACGGGACTCACGTGTGTGCTGGTGGTCCCAGGTTCATGCTTTGCTATGGGGAAGGGCCCCCGTATTGATGCAGTAAATAGCGCTCAACTAACTGCAACACGTGCAAATAACCCAAATGACTATTTGACTCTGCAGCTCTTTTACTTCACAATCACTGAGTGTTTCTTTTTCTTCCTGTTTTTAGCAGCAATGCAGTAATGGCTTTGATCTGGACCGTGCTTCTGGGCAATGTTTAGGTAGGATTTTACTTGAATACATGGACTTAAATTGGGGTTCAGGAACCCTGAGTTTGAGTTAACGTTGTGTTGCTGTTGATACGTTCTACTTGAAGAGAAGAAGTTCTCATTACATGGCCGATGACATATATATATGTAATTAGGTCAACTATGAACCTATCTTTGCTATTGTTGAGATGCTAATTGCCTCTCCATACTTTTCAAGTAACTACGATGCATTCAGTTGTGTTTGGGAGCTCGGCCCAATTGCCAATGAAAGCTGTTGTTTGCTTTCCTTGCCCTTCTCCACCAGACTCGGTGTTAACCACTTTTGACAGCCTCTACCTACAGGCCACAGATAAAGTTTATGCCTGCTGGGTGGCCAGAATACAAATTAATTGTTGATTAATTTCTGATTGATTAACAAGGGGAAACATGTGCTTAGCCGTGTTGTTTTGTTTGTTTTTTTTAATCAATGAATAAAGCAGCATTTTATCAATGAATAGAGCAGCATATTTTGCCTGCGTTAAAGTTACTAAAAATTAGGAGAAAAACGGCAACAGTTTGCTCACCCTGTCATTGCAGCCTAGTGTTTCTGTGCTCTGAAAACCAAAAAAAAAAAAAAAATCATTTTGGCTAAATCGTTTTTATCTTTCTGAATTTAATTCAACAACAATGGTCTCGATGAGAAGAAGGGAGACCTGAACTGGGTCCCCAGATCTGAACATCCCTAAGCTTTTCTCTGGGCGGGAGCTTGGGAGTTCCAGATCAGGATCCAAGTTTCACAGCTGGGCAAACCAAACCACCAGTGTTTGAAATCCTGATATGCATGTTGTGGTTTGGACAGAGCCACTAGCAGGAACCGGCTGTAGCATGCTGTAGCCATGTGTAAATCAGTATTTAAAGTGAACATTTAGAGAATAGCAAAGCAGGCTTTCCCATCTTCCCCTGCCTTCTAACGCTGATGTAAAAAAAGTAGAATGTAGGACTTGTATGTATGGGATTTATCCTCTTTTGATATGATCTAACTACAAAGTGAGACTCATATGGAAAGATTAGCTTTTCTTATCCGAGATGGTATCAGATTCTTAGCAAAGTCCCAAACAGAAGATATTTGGCTGGTCGCATTAAGAAGCACTCATTGATTTAACTTTTGCAATCTCCTTCCAGACATCGACGAGTGTCGGACCATTCCCGAGGCCTGTAGAGGAGATATGGTGTGTGTCAACCAGAATGGTGGCTATTTATGCGTACCCCGAACAAACCCAGTGTATCGATCACCGTATCTGAATCCTTATTCAAATATTTATCCACCGCCCCCAGCACCAGGCGCAGTTCCTAACTACCCTACTGTGACAAGACCTCTGGTTTGTCGCTTTGGTTACCGGGTGGATGAAAACAATCAGTGTGCTGGTAAGTGCTGGGAAGCTTAAATCTAGATTTTCGTTTGTATTAAAGCTTGTGTGACATTGTGGAGACAATTGTTCCACATTGTCCACCTCTTTAAAGCATGTGAGTTGTACATTTCGTATATTCTTCAGTGTAAGCTGAAATACATTTTAGCCTCTTTATTTAATCAGGAAACCTATCTATATGAGAAGAGTCATCTTTTTATGAAATAACCATCTGATAACAGGTGGCTATCAGGATATCAGAAACCTGTCTTTTATGTTTATAACAGAGAGTATGGCCCTACTCTTTAAGTATTAGTCTGGGATTATGGAAACTTAAACTAAGTTCTTGGCTTTATATGTCCTTGTCCAGGTTTCCGGACTTCAATCTTCCTCTTGTAAATTTTCTTATAAATAAGAAATAAGAAATAATCTTTCTTTGCTTTGTCTTCTTGACTGTAAATTCTTTAGAGCACAGGGCACAGCTCTTAGCACGCCATCTACTTTAATAGCTATAGATAGTGGCTTCTAATAATGTCAGACTAGGAAGAACTGGGGAATAATCTTCTGAAATAAATTAATGGAAATTCTACTGTCCAAAATAAATATTTTGAGGCAAAACTGGGATAAAAAGAAGAAAATCAAACTAATAACTGGTGACTGCTGAGAGTAAATCCAGGAGATGGACCTCACAGCTTTAAATAGAGTCCACAGAGAGCATATATCACCGCTGCTCATTTTGGGGTCTCAGCTGTCCTAATGCTAAAGATGTTATCTGTTATTTTATTTATCCAACTTGTTTTTACTAAAATGTTTCTTGATAATGAACTGTTCTTTAAAAAAAAAAAACCAAGTTCCAAAATTCAGAAGGTAGGTGTTTTCCATGGAGAATTATAGTTTTCCATTGACTCAAACCCTTTTTTATGGAGTGTTGCTGCAGCACAAAACTAGAGCTATAACCAAGTTGTCTTTTGGGCTGATTCTGCCCTGTTGGCTAGGATTTCTGGCAAGACGTTGTTTCAGATGATGCACTTCATTTGATCCTTAGTGAGGAGACTGTTATGCATCGTGGGATATGGAGTCAAGATTTTAAATTCAGCCACTTTTGGACAAACTTTCCTGTATTTCGATTGTTGCCCTTATTACGCTCCAAGAGGGTAGAAGTGTTTCTAACCAGCACACTAGTATTGATGTCCACAGTAAAATTTAAAAATCTATGCGGGATTTTGAAATCCTTGAGTAACTGATGAGCTAACTGTAAAAAACAGCATGGGCACTCTTCATTTCTTTAAAAATTTCAACTAGTCCTTCTGATTTTAGTGAATTAATCAGTCTCAGTCATTTATTGATTTGGAGGCTGCCAGGTATGTTTTCATTTGATAACTTTGATGTTGATGAATCAGGAAACAGTGCTGTTAATAGAAAATAAGTGTTAGAATGAAAGGAGAAAAGAAACCCCTAGATTTTGCTATGTCTGTCCTGCTGTACCCAAACCATATATATCAAAGCATGGGGATTTTGGAAAGTTTACTGTGGAACTTTGAGCCTGCTGCAGGACATACATGTTGCTTACCCAGGCTGGCAGAAATGTGAGGGCTAATGCTTTTGTCTCGTAGGGCTTCTGTCATTTTCAAATACGGGACTTTATTTGAAAGGCAAGGTTTGGTGAATAGAGGCGTTAACAAGAGTAGATGGAAAGGACAGAGTGCTGTGTGAGGATCACAGTTAGCTGGAAGCAGTTTTTGGAACTCTACCTCAGGTTTCACTTGGGGGTAGATGGATGGATCACATTCGTGTAAAAGGAAGAAAAACAGAACTTAAAGGAAACAAGACCTGGTCAAAGCCAAAGGTTCTGCAGGGTTTGGATCTAGTTTTTCAATTAGTGAAATCTTAAGGAGATGTTCACCATCTTTAAGCACTTATTTTTGTGTCCGCATGCCCTGCCATGGGAAGGGTAGCCACCAAGAGAAACAGTGAGAAACACTACATTTCTCACTGCAGAGATGGTAGAATGGCCTGATACCTTGTTTCTAGGACTTCTGGTGAAGTTAATGGGACTGGTGAGCTCATGCTTGAAGATCTCAGAGACGAGGTACCAAGGATCCTTGGCAGGGTCCTCAAGCAGCCACAGGAATTTCCCCAGGTCACTCAGAGAAGTCCGAACCACAAAAGCCACCACTCCATCTTATTCTAAACTAATACCATTGCTAATGTTAATGATATTTCAGTCAGCATTCACAAGGAGTTTAGCTTATGAAGCATTTCAAGGGTTAATGCTGTTGTGGAATGGCTGGATAGAATGAATGGGAAGATATTTTATCCAGTAGCTGAGCCACTATATAAGTTACAGGTTTGTTATATTGGTGTTCTGGCAACTCCCTCCATTACCTTCTTTCCAAATAAAATTAGTCACAGGTATTTCCATTAAAGACGATGATGCTATTGACTTCAGGAGCAGCAAAGCTGTTCTAATGCCAATGTTCCTGAGAATTCTCCAGTTTTTAACAGAGTACACATTTTTGTCTGGTCAGACATGGGGCTGCAGGTCTGGGCCGCATTTTACGTACTTTCTCTTTGAATTCTAGTCAAAACAATTTATTAAACACAGGAACCTTCCCTGGGAGATTTGCAGCCACAGCTTTGAAACACTGAGCTTGAACAAGAGACTTCCAAAGTGAAACAGGATAAAAATTCGATCTGAAAGTAATACAAGCCTTAACAAGCTTTTTCCTTTTTCACATTGCTAGAGCTGACAGAAATGTAAGGCGGCTGCGCGAGGGTCACTCTGTCCCAGCCTGGCATCTGGCTTGTCTGCCAAGGCTCCACGTTCCCTCCTCTCAGAGGAATGTGCATCCCAGGTGGTTCAAACAACATCCCCCATCTTGGGGACTAATTTGTTCCAGCCTAGCAAAGAGAGCAATTCTTCTCCTTCTAAGGGGACTTGATCCTTTCTGAGCTGAAGTCAAAGGCCGGGGTTCAGTGTAAATTCTGCTTCCCACCCTGTTCACCACTTCTTTTATGAAAGCACAAGTGCCTCTGCAAGACACCCCTCAGTGACCTTCTTGCCCACTCCTGTGTACCTGGCATGATGCAGAAGCAGCTGTGGCCTTTTCTAGTTTTAAATGGGGCCTGTACATTGCCTCCTCACACAGGCAAAAAAGTATGCGAGAAAGTCAGCTTTCAAGAAAGAAAGATGTTTTCCTTTTAATTGGTTGTTGCTCTTAATGGTGAGGGAATTCATTTGGCTTCTGTGAAGTCAGACAAATTTTATTTTGCTTGGGGCTTCATTTTGACTACTTATACAATAGTGCAAAATCTGAGTTGATTTTGCTGTTGGAACCACAAGATTAAAAAAAAAAAGGGGGGTCAATTTTCATTTGAAAAAGTGTTTCTGCCCTTTAACAGGACAGGAGAGTCAGTAATGTGAGCCCAGCAGGTTACAAAGCAACAGGCAGAGAAATATTTTTATGATAATTCTTTTTAAAAAAATCTTGTGTGTGTATGAGTCCTCATGCCTAGTATTTTTTTTATATTTATTTTAGTTGCTGAATACTTTGTATCTTGCATTTAGAAATACACTGATTTTAAACTGCACATATAATGTGCCTATTCCTACCAAAGCCGATTGGGAATCCTTTACAGCTATAATGATGGAATAAAAGGCCACCTCTAAGCTATAGCAAAGAACATCTAGCTCAGGAGCTCTTCTGGAACTTTTTGTCTTCTAACCATACAGCTCTCAAAATACACAGTGTTCAAGAAACTTGGTCTAGTTGGCAAATATTAGACTGGAGCTTGAGTCCATGTTCCCATATTGTACATTCATAAGCTGAGGGTTCTTTCCTATTTCCCTGCACTCCACCTCACCATTTCCTGATTTACAATGATCTTTAACACATGCTTCAAACATAGGTCCTTCTGGACATTGTGGAAAGAACTGCTAAGGGCGGGTGCTTGTTTTGGCTTTTTCCACCATTAATGCACATGGACTATGTGAGGAGATGGTGTGGGTGGAGAAGCGTTTCAAGGGGGCTCAATGGAGAAACAGGAGGAATTCCAGACAGAAAAGACAGGTAAGTGAATGTTAGAAATGATATAGGCCTAAGACAAAGTGCATATGGAGACAGAGAAAGAAGAGAAGAGGTCAGAGGAGGGAGTAATAAAGAAAGGCATCATCTTTAAAACAAACTGAAAGTAAGAAGCAGAAAAAGAAGGAAATGGAAAGATGTTCTGTGCAAGCATAAATGAGAACTGTTTTTCAAGGCCTGATCTATGTAGTG
Source organism: Nothoprocta perdicaria (assembly GCF_003342845.1). Classification (NCBI taxonomy): domain Eukaryota; kingdom Metazoa; phylum Chordata; class Aves; order Tinamiformes; family Tinamidae; genus Nothoprocta; species Nothoprocta perdicaria. The sequence goes on from NW_020454183.1 coordinate 1,611,153, forward strand.
ATCATTGCTTCCCTTTTCCTTCACTTCTCAGAGACTGCCAGGCCCTCCTGTGTTCTCCACTCACAGATCCCCATTCCCACATTCATGAGGTGAAACTTATTCCTTCAAAACCTTGTTTACACGGATGGAGTTTACATCATTGTTATTTATATTGCGAGCATACCTAAAAACCACATCCAAGCCTGGAATCACACTGACCTGTGCTCAACCTTATTCAGAACAGTCTATGCTGAGATGAGTTTTCAAGGAAAATAAAGAAAACAGATGTCTGTGTGTGGGGAGAGGGGAGGCAAATGAGATATAAGGAAGTGAAATGGGTTCCCTAAGTCATGCAGCAGCCCATGACTGAGCTGGGACAGAAGCCAGAACTCTTTATCCAGTGTCTTGCCAACTGAGCTGCTTTGTAGTAGTGACTTTTCTGGTGTCCTGTTTGGGAATATAGAAATGGAAGAAGGAAAAGGAGGGAAACGTAGCAAGAAGATTGTGTCCTGGAGGAGTTTGTGTAGAGAAAAAGAAATGCAATATAGTCCCATCATTGTGTGGGTTTAGTTTTGTTTTTTTAAATCCTGTTTGATCCTGTTTGTTCCAGCTCTTTGTATTTCTTTCCCTTTTGGTCTGTAAGGAAATTCCTCTTGCCATTTCCGAGGGCCGGTTCCTGAAGGCTATGCCCAGTTCCTGTTGGGGCAACACTGCTATCTGTCCAAATAAATGAGACACCAAAATAAAGGTTGTTGAAGACTGATTTCACAGAACATTTGAGGAACATCTCAAGTAGAAGACATAGTTGGTGGCTAAGGCTTAGGCTAGGAGATTTTGCGTTTGGTTCCTGACTCTGCCACTGACAAACCTGCTGGGTATTTTGGGGCTCCAAGTCACTTTACATAAACTGAAATAATAATTATTTTCTTGGGTTGTACCATAGATAAATTCTCAAGATGATAGAACAGGAGAGAAAAAAAGGCCTGATTTTAAAATTCTAGAACCCTGAAGCTCAAAATTAGGTATATATGGAAATTATTCACTAGCCTAGTGCTAGTAAATAAACTGTTAATAGTTCACAGTAAATTGGAAATCATTGATGCTTTTGTCCATGTTTCTATATGGGTTGGAAGAAGGGAGAAGTCCTAGAACTTGATCAGCATTTCAAGAAGGCTGGTGCTGCAAAAGCTTTCAGTGGTTATTTGATCCTGTTTTTTTTCAGTCACCACCTAGTTCTGCTGTGCTTATTTCATGTTTTAGCAAAATTCAAAATAGCTTTCCATTGATTATCTAATGTAATGATGGGACAAGATAAGAGCTGGACAATGTGTGCTTATATGTATTAAGACAGAGGGCTATATGGTAGGGGATGAAGAAGGGTCGGTAAAATTGCAGACATAGACATCCTTAGTAGAACAATATACTAAGGATGTCTAGCTCTATACTGCCCCATTGAATAAAGCCACATTGTACTCCAGACAAACATAACTATATTTTTTCTGGACCCAGCCTTGATCCTTCTGAATCTGATCATCTAAACTATTCACAGCCCCAACAGTCTTCCTAAAGGTAATTGTGAGTTGATCGTAAAATATTCATGAATTAAAAAAAAAGAGTCCATCTGAAAACACTTAGAGCTACTTCCTCCCTCAGGAAACTATTGCACTGGCACAGAGGATGGGCAGGGGCTGAGGAAAGGCAAGATTCAGCTAGTCTCTGTAGCAGTCTCCATCAGCAGGGTAATTCCTATAGAAACATGTCCACCAAGGCAAGGAGTATGAGGGTGGGAATGTTGGTTTTCACTGAAGTGAATCCGCTTGTGGTGCAAGAGTTGGCTTGATAGAGGAGGTTGCTGTGTGTATGCCTGTACCAAGGTAAACTTGAGCCTTCTGTGGCTTGGATTACTGCTTCTTCCATTCTTCGCTAAGTGCAGTGTGGAAGTAGTATGCTCTAGTGGTTAAAGCACAGGCGAGTGTTTCATTTATTTGTAGAGCTTCTACTACTCTTACAGAAATGAGCAAAACTGAACCAAGAAATACAACATGCAAGCCAAGAAACCTGGCATCTTAAACTGGCATCTTCGTGTAGTGGAGTGAAAAACAGCAGACTCTGGGGTATGGCAAAGTGTAGCAGTAAGAGCAAGTTCATCATTCTGCACCTCAGTGCCTTTTGAGCATCACTGGCTGACCATGATTCTCTGCAGTGATATGTAGAGGAAAAATAAAATAAATACAATTGCAGTAGAGCCACCACTGAGCTTGGCTGAGCCGCAGTCATGCTAGATAGGTAGCTGGATAGTTAACTGGAGATCAAAGTCTCCTCTTAGACCAGTGCTTATAGTACCCACTGACTTTGTAAAGACTTTAGGATCTTGGAGCAAAAGTTCTTTCAGTGAATTTATTTGATTTAGATTAATCTATGTGGAACCTAAGCCCATCCCAGAATAGGCTGAAGTGATTTATGAGCAGGAAAGCTTTGGGTTTGGTATCCTACTTTTCTTGCGTGGGAATCCTGATACCATGGTAAGGATTTTCTGTGCAGCGTGCAGGAGGAACAGGCAGCTGGTCCTGCACATCATCTTCCTCTATGGTGGAAGATGGTGGCAGCCAGGAGTGTTTGAATTTGGTTCAAATTTGAGATTGGAGCGAAGCTGATTCAGTCTGTAGAAATGCCATCACCTGCTTACTGGGGAGTAATTAAAAGTTCTGTTGTTTCTTCTGTACTGAGGCTCGAAGCCAGAAGGGAAGCAGAGCGGCATGTGGAGGGGGTCTGCTGAACGGGAATGTGTCAAATTATAAATATAGTTTGATCATATGCAGAGAAGGGGCGTAAGCACAGGAGGGACAACATCTGTGTCTAGTTAGATGTGCAGACAGCAGCTCAGTCGCAAGAAGGCTGTCGTGCCTGTAGACTCTGACCTCTCTATTTCATCATGCATTTTAGTTTTCCTGCTTCCTTGGAGTTATCTGATACTTTGGTACATGAAGTGGCAAGAACCCAGGAATCCCATCTCCCTGGATTTTTCACTTTGAAACTGCAGAGTGAACGAAAGCCTATGCGAGGCAATGAGTTTAACTCATCACATTTTGGTTGGTTTAATGGCCTCAGTTAAGCTTGGTCCCTGAATTGGGGGTTATGGGTTGCTGGGCTCTGAGCCAGATAATACATAGACTTCAGTTGTCAGCAAGAGCTCGTTGGCAGAAGGTTGTGTGTGACTCACCTCTGAGGAGCACTAACGTGCCCAGCCTGCCATATCCTCAGGCATGTGTTGGCCAGGGCAGCATTCTGACCCCCGCTGTTAGTCTCTGAATGATTCCTTAGACTCGCTGCTAAAAGCAGTTTAATATGTGAGGCTTTGTGGATGCTTTGCCTTTATTATGTCTTACTTCCAGGGATTGCAGCAGTGCCAGATCAGTTAAAACCAATAGGTACTGACTAGCTCTGTCTGCTCCAGGGTGGCTTGAGTGAGCTATCCCTTGTGGGATAGCTGTTGTGCAAATCAGTCCTGCCAACTAGACAATTCCAGTGCTTAAAAAATATTATTAATATGTCACTCAGTGGTGCTGGAAGGGTGATGGGCTTCACAAGTATGTTCTTCTCTCCCTTCTCCATTGGCTGTGGATAACAGCCCTTACCCAATGTTCTGCTGAGAGCCATGGGGATGTTGGTTCCCTCTCTACCTTTCTGGACATAACATGCACAGTTCAGTCTGTAATATAATGAAGTATCTTTCTTTACCTGCAAAGTTTATTCTCAAGGTGCTTAAAAGCATCAGCCTCCTGCTCAGGTCTGTGGTGATCATTGCATGTGTCTGCAGCACCTGCAGTGTCTAGAGAGGGCAGTGTTCTCAGGGACTTAAGTCACCGTTTTCCTTGGCCTCTCTCTTATATTTTTTGGGTCAGATTTGTTTCATTTGGTTCCAGCCTAAAATTGGCCATGATTATATGTCACAACCAAGATGTTAAGCCAAAATATATATAAAATATGAATTGGCTCCTTTACCAGCAAAACCCAACCAGATGCTGGTATGTTTTGCCAGACTCTCTAGGCAAAGGTGATGTGTTGGCATTGATCTTGTGTCTTGTCCCTAGGACACCAGACCCAGGGCAGAGCTGTCGTGCAGATGTATAAGCACAGCCTGGTGGTGTGTGGAATTAACGTGCTCTGACCCCATCATCTGCTAGTCGTCTGGCTTCTTTTAGTACTTCACTGAGATAAAAGAGTTTTTCAAAGAAAATAAAGCTACCAGGAGATAAATGGGAGTTGCACATCACTAGGTTGGTCACAAAGTAGTTTGTGTTCTGCCTCCTGGTTCACATGTGCTGCCCACTGGGTGGGACAAGAGACTCTCTGAAGTCCATGTTCAATTTTAACACCAGCAAACCCCTCCCTGCTCACAGTTCATCCCAGCCATCGCTTACGGTTGCAGCTGCCCTGTGGTATAAGGCAACACTGTTGTGTGAGCAGAAAAATTAATGAACTGAAAACTCATCAGTAAGTTGAAATACAACCTAAACCATGGCTGTATAATGGGTGAGGAACAGTAGAAGGTAGTAATGTTGACGGCAGCGTTAGGCAGTTTCTTGCAGTATTGCTTATACTTCTCATTGCAAAAAAACAGCAGAGAAAGTGTGTCAATATGATTCTACTAAGAATAGATCAAAACAAATGACATTCAGCATGAGTACTGTCAGATAAATATAGGTAAGTTTATGGAAATCTCAATTTGGATGCTGAGTAAAAGATTTACTGAGTAAAAGATTTAAGTATATTGTAAAGTTTAGGTTAAGATGACAGGGATTGGAAATTGTTTAGGAAATTGTTTATGATGGGTGGTGGAAAAATAAGATTATTCCTGAATAGGGTGCAGTTAGTTGAAATGAAGAAGAATTACTTTCAGACCTAACATAAGAAGAGCCCTTATAACTGTACAGAGTGTTAGTTTATGTGACATAATGCAATATTATACTGGTGCAACAGTCTAGGAAGATTTAAAGCAGTTGAGAAACATTTTTAAAATGTTGGACAAAGGAGAACAAAACAAAAAATAACCCTTATCCAGGCTGCCGCTCCTGGCTCCCGGTGCAGGAAGAGGGCCAGACGGGAGGTGTGGGGCGAAAGCCGCAGTGTGCTGCTCGTTTCCTGATCACTGCTGGGGAATCCCAAACTAGCCACTGGCTGGAGCAATCTTCAGACCATGCTCATTTATTTCAGAGGCAGAGTGCAGCAATATATATATTTGTTGTTTGCAAATCACTTAAGTATTGCTTTTGGAGTTTAATCCACAAGCAGGTTGGATTTATTTCACTTGAAGGTAGGGTTGACTTTGCCATGGTATAACCACAAATTTTGTATTAATAGTTATTAATTCATTTTGTGCAGTTTTCCCAAAAGACTGCAGTGTTCTGGCTTTGGGAAGGAGATGCTTTTCCCCATAAAAACAGCTTTTTGAAGGTGTGGTTTGGCAAAGCTGTGTAATGTTGTTCAGTTAGTGCACTGCATTTCTTGTGTAAAATTCTCAGTGATTTTTTTTTTTGTCTGAAATATTGCAGTTGGGTCTACTGATATTTTCAAGAAGTTTAGCTATTCTTAAATGAAAAGTTGCATAAGAGGATAATAAACTTTTATAGGATGATACATAAGACTTGCAACACTGCCTACCATTTTAATTGAAACCAGTGAAACTTTAATCTCCACATTCCCCATGCAATTTTGAAAATCTGAGTGTAAAAATCTGTTGAAAATCTGAAATTTGAACCCAGATAACTATGACACATAGCAGCCAATGCAGACTGAAGAGCACTTGTAAATCTAGTTAGCAGCTGACATTTGGTAATATCTCCAGTAATATCTCAGCAAATCATGTGTATTCTGAAGCTGGTAAAGGATGGATATCTTCAAAATATCTGTGTGTTCAGCTCCACCAAAATCTCAAACTGCCATCTAGAAAGTTGGGATATAAAAAGACTTCAGCAATACTGCTCCATGACAGATTCACTTCCTCTAAACTGGGAAGAGATTCCCTCTGAATTAAGCAGAGTCTGCAGTATTTGCTTGGATGCAATTAGAAATATTAGGAGGATTTTCTACGTATACTTCTGTGCTGGAGATGGTGTGTTCTACAATGGGTCTGCTCTTCTGCATGAATGAGTATGACTACAGTCCTTGTTGTCATAAGGTACTATTGAAAGGAAAGTGCTGTGATAAAGGAAAAATATTATTTGGCCTTTTCCCAAAAGCAGACTCACATGGGGAAGGCTTCCTGGGATGTGCCTTCTGGAGAGTAAGAGGAGGAATTTACTCCAGGAATAAGCACAGACATTAAATCTTCCAGCTGGTTGGGAACATTGCCTTTTTGTTTGTTTCTTTACTGTATTTTTTATTGCCTAAACAGAATGTGTTTTTTCAGGCCAGGCCACCCGAAATTGAACCATTTTGGCTTGGGAAAGTTCGGTGTGAGCATCTTTTTTCTGAGCTTTTCTGTGATCTCAGAGAGCTGGGAGAAATGTCCTAGATATTTGGAATGTGACTGGTCAAGTGTTCAGCCTTTAGCACTGGCTGGAGACTTCTGATTTCTTGTGGAAGAAAAGATAGATTTAATTTGAAACTTTGGCTAAAAAAAATGTTGATTTTTTTTCCAAGTTAAATTTATTATAAAGATCTTTACGTGGGACAGTACTAGTTCTAGCTGTGTTTGTATGGTATATGATGAAATGGTTCTCTCACCTAAATGAACTTTCTAATAAGTTAAGCAGATGTTTCACAAAATATTGCCACTAAACAAGTAATCTGTGTGTACAAACATTTTAAATTAAATACAGTGTTATACTAAAACAGATTAAATCAAGAGTTCTCTTTTGAATTTGCTTAGAACAAAAGCTTGCCCAAAATCAGCTTTAACATCAGACTGCAGTGGAGTTCTGATTTCTACAGATAATACTTCCATTGAGATTAAAGAATATGACCTAAACAAAGGTGCTTTTATGAATATATGAGTTAGTTCAGGAAGGTAAGGAAAGAAGAGCATCTATTTTATTAGTATTCAAGGATTCTGGGATTGTGGTGCTTAAAGTGCAGGTGCCTATGTCCTTTAGGATCTAACCTTGAATTTATCTGCACCTCAGATTCCCATCTATTTTTTTATGTAGACTTTGAATTTTAGCACTAGTTTTAAGGTGCTGTAAGATCTTTGGATGGAAGTTGATATAAGAAAGTAGTAACAATAATCAATAATGAAGGATTTTATTATCAGCTTTCCAGTGAAGTGAACCCTGAGTTTCACTCAGCACATTTGGCCTAGGCCACCCAGATCCGTACATCTGTTTTATGGCAGGGTTGGTAGAGAGGAGGAAGGTTTTGCTCTTATTCATTAGCTGATTGAATTACTGATTGGCAGATGGAGGCCAGGACTCCTGTTTGTGTTAGGGAACTTTCATTAGACGGACATCTCATTTTTCACAATTTCAGGCTCACATCTTGGCCTGTCTGGGAGGTTCATGACTGTCCAGAACCTGCCCGTGGTCATGCTCAGAACTGGCTGTTCCCAGGGCTAAATGATTCACTACTCTCTGCCTCTAGAGCCTGGGCACATGTGCTTTGAGGGCTTGCAAGTTTGTCTGAATTTATGTATCAAAGATAATTAAGTGGTTTTAAAAACAAAGGGGAGGAGAGGGATGGGTGAAAAAAGCATTTGAGATGAAAGATCTCTTCTTTCAGGGAGTCACAGACTGAGAGCAAGGAAAGAGGGCAGGAGAAGTGCCAGTAGACATGCACATCATACGCTAAATGGAACAAGATACATCTCCCATCCACACAATTTTCATTTATCCAGGAAGGTTTGGAACCCAGTTGACCAGCGGCAATATTTGGCACATTGCAAGGAAGAATTCCAAGCAAATGCGGCTCAATCACTCTAAACTGGCGGATGCCAAATCTCAGTTAAAGCCAGTTACTTGAGCAGGGATTATAGGCATTTTCCAATGATTACCACCACAAAAGTAAATAAATAGATGGCTTGCTATGTATACACTGAAAGAGGAATGTTGCCCAACATGCATAGCTCTTTGCTGTTAACAGTAATGAGGACACAGCTGTCTAGGCCAGTATTTGCGAAGGATAATTCTGAAGGATTTTTTTTCTCCACTGGCTTATATCCACTACCCATTCTTTGCTTACAAAAGAGCCCAGAATGCCCTAACAGTTATACAAGAATTACCTTGGGTATATGATGCTTTTGAGATTATGGTGGAGCATGCCAACGCATGAACAGATCTGAAACTCAAACGAAATATAAAAAAATATGTTCTCCCCAATAAGCCTCCCAGATCCCTTAAGGCCAACCATAACACACAGGTGATGGAGACAGCTCCTCACATGGCTGGCAAGCGCTTGCTGCCCGCGCAGGGATGTGAAGCCCTCCCTGTGGAAGGAGAGGGGCACAGCTGGTAGCTCCCACTGCCTGCAGAGCTTGTGGTTGAGTCTGGGCAGAGAGGAGATGTGACGACCAGGTCATGTAAAACCAGCCAGCGCTGCAGAGGCTCTAAAGCAAAGACAAACCACTCCCGTTCTTCAGACACACATTTCTACAAGCACCCTACATGTGTCTGGCTTATTTTCCATGTTTTTATCAGCTAGGTTCAAAGGAGGTGCCTTATGTTCCTGAAAGAAGATGAAACATTGCAGTTCCCACTGCATGAGATCTTGGCTTCCGTAACTCTGAGGTGAACTGCAGCCATCGTCCTTCCACCTGGAGCTTCCTTGTATTCCCAAGCCAAGCAGCCTTGGATGTAGCCAGTTTTTGGATGAGATGTTTCTGATGATAGCAGAAATTTTGTGAGAGATCAGTTAGTGATGACTCTTACCACTATTCCAGTTTGCTGTAATGCAGATCCCTTGTTTATATATGTGTGTGTGTGTGTGTGTGTATATATATATGTATACACACATCATACGGATATGCACAAATCCTCTTTTTTCATATATATTAAAGTTTTTAAGGTAAGCTATGAAAGTAATTTTAGCAACCAAATTGAATTCTCACTATGAGTAAGTACATTTTACCTACCTAGAATTTATCTTGTATTTTCAAGGCACCAACATGTAATTTCCATAGTTGTGTGTACCATACTCTTGAGCAAAAGATTGAAGATTTTGTCATGTCTCACATCAGAAATAGCTGAATTTTACTGAAAGAAGCAAACCTTCTAATGAAAGGTCCTGCTATACCCTGCAGGTGGATGTTTGTATCCCTTTGTTTCCATTGTGGCTTTAGTTTCTGGATCCATTTGGATCAATGATGGTGTTGGACCAGATGATATCCAGAGGCCCCTTCCAATCCCAGCTATCCTGTGATTCTCTAATTTCTTCTGCTGTGTTAAAAGTAGGGCTGTTCTCGTTACTCGTTATTGTGGTCTATTCACAGTCACAGTCCGCTTTAGCCTGCCAAAACACTTGGAAAAGGAGCTCTTAATGACTCAGTTAAAATGTACGGTCAAGAAGTTCACTTATTAGAGGAAATGTAAACTGACCACCAATTGGCTAAACCAGCTGGCTGGACTATTTGTGCTAGTGATTTCTCAAAGCTCCCCGGGGAATGAAAGCAGGAATAGGAGTTCTCCTCTTCTAATTCTCTCATACTCTGTTCCCTTAACAGAAAAGTCTTTGATAGACTTCAATAGAGGAAAAGCCAATAGTATTTCACAGAAATGTTTAGTACTTTGTAAACAGTGCTCAAAATTCTTATATCTTTAATATATTATATTATTTTTATGAGTTTTTTTTTTAAATTCAACTTAGAAAAGTTAACTTCTGTAGCATTAATAGTTCTACTCCTCTCTGAAGTGTTTTAAGCTTTCTCTAAAGGTGCATAGTTTGGCACTTGCATGAAACTATTTCATGTCATACAACAAGGGAAGAACTGTAAGGACCTTTAGCGAGAAGTATGTTCTGGTATCTGAGTTGCCTTTGTGTTTCTGGGCTCTAGCTGCATTCTTTTTTCTTTTCTCTTGCAATACTGTCACTTACATAACCTCCTTGCAGCTGGGAGTAGCCTCAGTAAGTGCTCGCTGGCTCCTCTTCCTCCCACACCAAGAGATCCCAGTGTAGCATGCGAGTGCATGAAAGAGGTCGTCTGGAGAAGCGGATAGTGCACCATTAGCAGTGTTTGTTCAGCTGAGAAGTACGGTTGCTGCTGGTGAAGATGGAACCGCAGTGGTGTAAGCAGCAGCTGCTTGGCATCCCCCACTTCAGCAGATTCAGTGGAGTCAGTAGGATGCTATCAGGTCTTCACGCCGTGCCTGCAGGTCACTCCTGTTCTGCCATGCCACGGTGGCTTGAATAATGTATATGCAGCAAGGAAATAACGAAGTTTGCCAAGCCCTACACACCGACCGTGGATCTTATAAATTGTGCCAAAGCTGGATCAGACAGTTATCAATCCAGTTAGTACAACTATGTATTCTAACGTGGCATGGAGTTTTCCACATTTAAGCGAAGCTCTCATTTGGAAGTAATGATTTGAAATCAATAGTTTGTCTAACTTCTCATCTCAGAATTAAGACACATTAAGTGGGCATTTGTGCAAAGGCACTCAAAAGGCCCTGGGAATAATCCAAGCAACCAGGTATGTTCTTGTGCCAGGTATGTTCTTGTGCCTAGGACCTGGTGGGAAGGAGGGTCTCTCATCAGGCAAGATGATGCAAAGAACATGTGTCCCGGGGAGGGTCGTATTCTGAGCATAAGAGGAAGAGGCTGCCACCACTCTTAGCCTGTACATTAATGGCAAATTGTGATCTATGTCACTGTCCTGTACATTTCAGTCACAAAAGCAGAACTAAAGTCAGAAAGCAAAGCTCTTTCACAGTTAAGTTGTTGTTTATCATCTTTGAGTAATATTAAAAGTGTGCTAGCTAAGGAAGTGCTCAGATAGCTGGCAGGGGATCTAGAACCTGTGACACATATTGAGCAATTTTCATAGCAGGCAGAATGAGCAGCATTACGGATTCATGGCTCGCACTGCTTAGCATCTACTTCCAGGCTGACCGTCTACGTGAAAAAACACTTTAATCCTTGTTTAGCAATCAAGCATTAACATAATGCACATGGGATGTAGATAGAAAACGAATTCAGCAATCAAGGCCCAGTCCTCAGACACTGAAATATGCAATTAAACAGGTGTTTAGGGAGTTGGTCTTGGATAGTGTCCAAACTCAGCTGGGACAGTTGTCCTTGGAAAAAAGTATTGACCCCACACAGCAGCAGTTTGAATTTGGCTACAGTCTGCACTTCAGGAATGTGGCATTGTTATTTCTCCCCTTTTCTTATCAAAAGTAATTATCCTGAGAAAAAAAGCTTCTGAGAAAACATGTGATTTCACTGAGTAAAAATCTACTACTGAGGAAATTATTTCTCAATATCCAAATAAGGAATGGGGGAGAAGTTTGGGGAAAGTGCTATGTTCCAAGTAATCTTGGAACTGATACCTATGTTACTAAGCTCGTATGTTTAGTCCTGACTTGTAATTATTCCCATAAAAAAATAGACATTCAATCTTTGTATTATTCTAAAATGGAGCCCTGAGGGTTGTAAATGACTGAATGGGCTTTAGTGTTTGAGCAGACAGAGGTTCTGGAAGGAGCTTGCAGGAGGAACGCTGTGTGTGGAGAACGTGCGAGTTCCTGGGGTTCTCTTGGTACCACACTGGGACTAAAATGTAGACGCAGGAGAAGCAGAACCCCAAAAGGAAATGCCTCTTATCAGAAAGGAGAAAAAAAGTCTCTTTGGAAAATTCAATAATCGCTCTGCAGGCTGTAGGCTCTCCCACTTGTCAGATTCATCTTCAGCCGCAGTGCATTGAGTCTCTTAAATATGGTTTATAAATGGCTCTTAAACAATCATGAGGGCAAAAACATGTGCACTTCTGTCAATCGTTGGTCATAAGAGCGGAACTCTGTCTGAGCTACTATGACCAACAGAAATCTGTGGCATGATGATCAGAATTCATTACTTAAGAGAGGAAGTCATGCATGCTAAATATGTTCCAAATAGAACAAAATGTAACAATCCATCTGTGAAACAGCATGCATTGCCAAAAACATATCGTCTGGGAGATCTGCTGTCCACATTGGCTTCCCTCTTCAATACAGAGTCCAAGCAAAGTTTCTCTTCTCATAGCCAAAGTGGCCAAGAATGTGGTTCTAGCTCCAAGATGGTAAGTCCGTCGCTATCCATAACTGCTCTCTGCTAGGGCTATTGTAGCCTTGCCAGGAGCAGGAACTGTGGCAGAGGGAGTGGAAGAGTCACAGCACCTTGAGCAAAGACCTCGCTTGAGGAGAAATGAGCGTAGCCCCAAATCCCAGCTGCTTCAGCACGTGGTTGGATTTAACAAGGCAGTGGTTTCCCTTGCTCCTGTAGTGGCAGGTGTGAATCATCCCTTTGGAATGGAGCTGCTTGGGTAAGCTTTCCATGTGCGTTGTTTCTGTCATGTGGTATATAAACACATGCTTGTAAATATGAAAATGAAATTAATAATTAACAGCTTCTTTTAAAAGTAACCTTTTGTGAGGAAAGTGTTTTGTTGAAGAGCACTGATATTGTTGTCTCTAGACTGTTTAACTAATCTTTAGGACCTTGTTTCCTGCTGTAGTCTTTGATGCAATGCTGAGTATGAGCAAAGTCCACTTTTTCTAAACATAAAGTCAAATAGTTTCTTTGCTTACAGTTTCTGAAACTCTCTTCAGTGAATCTTATGTCCTCAGCACCTCTGCTCCCTGTCCTTTCTCTGCCGGCTTTCTGCCTCCTCAACCCACCCGGATTTACAAACAATCTCTTAGTTCTTCTCTTAGTTCTCTTCAACCCACCCGAATTTACAAACAATCTTAGTTCTTCTCTCAGTTCTCTTCATCATAATTATTTAATGAACACTGTAAGACACCACTTTGACCATGTAATCTGACTTTCTTTATAACATGGACCAAAGAACCCTACACAGCAACTGGTAAACCCATGATTTTTACTAGCGCATACTTCAAGAAGAGATACTGTAATGGAGAATCTACCATATGCCTTACTCTTTTTCAAATTGTTAATCAGTAGTACTGATAAATTATTTGCTTTATTTATATTTTGCATTTCTCATTTCATAGCAGTACCTTGCTATGACACAAATTTTCTTGACTCGGCATTTTTCTTTGGGGCTTTACTCCTCTCTCTGCAATATCTCTGTTGTAATGGTTGACACCAGAAATGTGTTTCAGTAGTTGCCTTACAAATGTAATATAAAGTGGTAAGAACAATTTCCAACTTCTACTCAGCATTCTCACATTCACTTCTGCTCTTTCAGTAATGCTGTGTGAGGAAAAGTTCATGTTCAGATGATTCTCTTCAATGACCTTATGACCTTAGTTATTTTCGTAACTAACTTTATTTTACTCTTGATATACAACCTTGCATTTGTCTGCCTTGAAATGCACTTGAATAGCTTTTGAATAAGAGTGCTGTTCCTATTTTATATTTCAACTCTACTAGCTCTGATCTTCTGCATCTTATCCCAGATGTAGAAATCAGGAGATCAGGATCTTGTACACACACAGAACGATTCCATATTTAAAATTCTGTCTTGGAGTGTCTGGTCTTCGAGTTTCATTCTTGTTGGTATTGCCAGTATTGACTGTATCTGGTCTTATTTCAATGCATTAATGTGTTGTTTTTCTTTCTATGCCGTGTTTTCTTGTAATATTATTAATACAAATGATTGTGGGCCTCAGTTGTGCATTCCTTGTGGACAAGGGTCAGTGTAAAAGATCATCATGTGTTCTGATGAGAATTAGCCTCCCTGTTGAGACGTGGTGACATCCTCCAGTTTGACATCCAGGTTTTCTTTCTCACTATATTGAGATGCTGCTCCATTTTATGTATGCATGGCTTTTAAATTGTTTAATATTTTTTGAATTTTGGGCAATGAATTGAAAATTTCATTCATTTTTGTATGACGTGGCTGAATTCTAAAGAATCTGTGAACATGACTGCTTGCCCTTACAAATAACAAAACATGAAGCCAGTAATTTGCATGCTAAACACAATTAGTTCATTTATTTTGATAGTGTAAATGATATCTATCCAGACACCAGGCATCCTGCCATCCGTTAAAAATACAATCTGTACCAATAAAAACAACTATCAGCACATCACATCTTGCAGAAGACAGCCAGCCAGCCAGCCAGAAGTATAAAATCCATTCTCTCCACCCTTCCAATCCCCACAGGAAAGCCTGTTGCCTCAGCCACCTCACCTCTGTCAAGAAGTCAAATAAAAAGAACATCACACCTTAAGGTTGCTAGACTCGGATTATGACCAAATCACCACAGCCATAAATTTTCAAGGCAGATGGCCTCAGCTAAGAGAGGAATGTGGTCAGTTTGGGCATTTCCAGGCTCTCGCAGAAAGGCCTTCTGACAACTCAGTCTGGAGAGCCCTCCTATTTGATCTACCGTTCAGTCAGTAAACCAAAGTCCATGTCTCCTCAGATCTTTAAAACTCTTTTGACTTTCAGCTGTATGCCCCTTGTTCATTCTAGGTCTTATTTCTTAGGAGGTGGGGAATGGTGTTGTGGGTGGGCGGTTGCTCTCTGTATTCACTTGGGAAGTAACAAAGTGAATAGTTTCCACTTCAGGTCAAATGTAATTTCTGCCTGGACTCCTGCATGAAATTGTGCCCTTGGAACTACCTGTGGGAGCAGTAATATGAACACAAAAAATATAGCGATAGATGAGAAAATGTAGATGGGTGATAATTTGATGGTACCTGGCAGCATAATCAAGAGCTGAGACATCCAGGGCCAGTTTTGGCAAAGCACTCCAGGCAAGAAAGATTTAAACAGGTATCCACTCTGACTAGCTTTGGTTCTCTGAAGTGGTTTTAAGTCCTGAACGGCTGCTTTTGCAAAATCAGAGACCTTTAAGAAGTTAAACAGAGTCGCTTGTTGCTTGGGAAAATCTGGATTTAAACAAAATGATTAGGTATTAAGACAATCTTTAAAATCATCTTGTCTTTGTAAATAATTTCACAGCTACAGTTGTCTGTAAGTCTTGTCTCTAAAGGTAAGAAAAGGTGTGGCAGCTAAACAACTCTTTCAATTTGCTGCTGGCCAGGTCAGTAGTTCTTTCTGATTCATAAACTAGTGGATGCATTGAGTTTCACTGCATCATTAGGGTAGGATGTAGCACTGTCAGTAGCATAGAAGAAGCAAATGTTTAGCTGAAAGAGCCTTCAGGTGAGTCTTAAGTCCACTATAGAACATAATTTTTTCAGAATGGGAGTTAATCCTTTGTTAGATCTCAGTAGCCAATACAGAGGGGGCAATAAATTTCTGGAAAATTTAACTTATGTGCTAATATAATAGAAGGCATTTTATATTTGACTGTGTGATGGGCTAGAAGTCAGAAATCTCTGTGACCTCTTCTTTTTTCTATCTTGACTCATCACAGGCTAGTCCTTTAACTTCTTAGTCTTGAATCTCCCATTACAGTCTAGGGACACTGCTAATTATTGTCAAATTGGACATTGAAAGATTTCATTGTGCAGTTAGATTTATGTTAGAACTGAGGCGCTTCAAATAAAGATAGCCTGATTGTGGACTGGTCTTGTGTACAAGGGTACAGGCCTTTCCTTGCAGAGTCCTAGGTACAAATCAGGGAAAGGGCCTCGACTTTGAAAGACATTTTCTTATCCACATCATCCCACCCACATCAAATAAGTAGTGGGGCACTGGATGATGAAGAACAAGGACAAGTTACCATTAGGTAAGTTCTCAGCACATCACCTGCTATGTGGTTGCTGGCACGGTGCAGGTATGCACAGTAGGTACCAGCCTATTTGGTAATAAATAGCAATAAATGACATCAGGTGATTCACAGTACTGATGCCAAAATCACCATATACCATGATCTATTAAACTCCTAGTCCTGGTATCAAGGTTTTCAATGTTTGTGGGATTTTTTACTTTTTAGGGTTTCTTTCTCCCTTGATCAACTTGAGTCACTCTTCTGCTTTCCAGCTGACTAGATCTTACTTTGGGACTCAGACAAATTATTGTAGAATTTTCCACAGTGAAACTGCGACACAAGTTAGAATGGGTCACACTTCCAGGGTCCAGAGAATTGCATCTCAGGGACTTTTTAGCCATAGATGCTATCCTCGTATCAAATAATCCTCAAAGGATTTTTATTTCATGAACTTACCTATTTTTCTTTGAAACTACAAAATTATTGGCAATTCTTATGCTGTTTAGTATCATTTACATTTAGGATCCCACTTTTACTCTGGTATTACATATCACCCATCACTAGGGTGAGCTTTGAAGTAATACTTCTGCAGCATGTGCACATCTAGGATTTGTGTTTGAATGAGACAGACATAATAAATGTGCCATCAGAATAAGAAGTGATTTTCACATTATCGACTTGCTGGTTCCACTTGTAATTTTCTACTCAACCAAAAATGTCCTGAGAGAGTTTTAATGTAGTTTCTGTGCTGGCACTTAATTCCAGGGAATTCATTATAAGCAACCTCTCTGAGTTTTATGGCTAGCTTGTGCCCCTGTTGAAATAACTTTTTCTCTCTGTTAAATATCTAATTTTGACTTTAACAACCACATTACTTCTTGCTGTATGTCCCCTTGTGTAAACAGATTGGGCATCTGTCTCCTTGCATTGATTTTCTCCAGAAAAGTATCTAATGGTATAAATTGTTGCTCAGACCTTTTTTCCAGGATATAGACATCATCTTTCATTTCATGAGCGGAAGGCAGGCTGGAATTATATGGTATATTTGAACTGAGAAGACTGCTTGCTAAAAAATTTGGTTGTGTTGGCAGAGTTTAAAGGTGCATGATGATAAGGCCCAACGTCAGAGAAAGACAGTCAGAGACTGTATATGCACCATTGTATATACAATGGCTGTATGAATTCAAGCCCAGGCAAAAAAAAAGTATTTCTAGTAATGCTGTTTATACCTCTCCATTGCATAAAGCTTCCTTAATCAAGCTAGTGAGGTATTATGCTGTGTAAAAGGAGGGGAGTCTGGGTGTGCTGTGTGGGTAGCCACAGGCTGATCAGGTTTTCCTGTGGCTGCAGAAACTCCAAAGAGTTGTAATAAATTTTGTTTCCAAAGGAAATCTGTCGGCACTATCTCTGCAAAAGATTGAAGAGTGAATGTAAGCAAAGAAGTCTGTCTGGTAGCTAGCAAAGGAAGGAGCACCTGTGTCTTTTTCCTGAGTGATTTTATTACTTCTCATCCTACTGCTACAATGACGACCAAGCACCAAAACCGATCCTGCAGCCAAGTATTGTTTTCCAATGCGGGGTGGCTCTTCTACCCCTGCAAGAAAGAGGCACCACAGCAGGTTGGAGGATCTGACCCTCACTTGGGAGCCCAATGGGCCTCATCAATTAATACAAGTCCAAACAGTGACCATGGAAAGTGGATATTTCCTTCTGCAAGGTCAGGGTGGGCTGGAAAGAGCAGGGTTGGCTAGATCCCACTTTTAAAATAATGGGAGAACATAACAAATAGAAAGCTTTTTCATTTAGAAAACATTAATATCATTCTTATGAAATGTATGGTTAGCTGTGTTCCAACAGTACTGATTTTGTGAGATATGCTGTATGAAGGGAGGATCCATATTTTTTAACCTAGTCTCAAAAGCAACAAATGAAAAGCAAGAGGAAATGACCAACATATCTATGTAATCTATATAGTCTAGACTTGTTATTTTACCCCTTTACCAACTTCCCCTATCATTTTGCCAGCCTTTTCCCTAGCCAGTAAATTCTTGGGAACAGATTTCCTGCAGAACTGATTACCTGTCATTGTGCCACTCTTGTTATCACACCAGCTTGGTCTCTCACCATAAATTGCTCTGATACAAGATACTGGCAAGATAAGAAGTCTAGACTTTCTCTGTATGTATAATGTGTTTTTATATGTGTGTGAATGTGTGTATTTATGTTTTAATATATGTCAGGCCACTGGAATGGATCTGATTGGATCCGTCATTCCAGGACTTCTAGGATTTTACAGTCCATGGGCTGTGCTAGGTGCCTTGCAGGCAGATACTGAGACATCATTCCACATGCTCCAACCCAGTGTGTTTGTGAGATGCTTTAAAGCACAATCCATCAAAGTTTGGATTAATAAGAATCAGGGAGGGATCAAGGGAGTAGCATTACTCAGATGACATAGTACTTCAGCAAAGGCCAGCGCGCAGTATGCTGAAATAAAAAATAGTTTAGGTATCAATAAATAAAACATAGAAATCTAAGTTGGCTGAAAAAAAATGAAGCAATTTATCTTTTGCAATTTCCATATCTGACATCTAGAGGCAAATACGCTGCCAGAAACATCAGGGAAGAGATTGAGCAAGGAGGGATTCAAGCTGAACTTATGACTCTGAAAGGCATTTTAATCAGTTAGGTTCCAGTGTCCTGGCTTATATAAATGTAGGCTCGTATGCCGTCTTCTGCGCAAATAAAAAAAAAAAAAAGATAGAAAGAAGGGAAAGAAAAAAAAAAGAAGAAAAGTCCACAGCAAAAACATCCTAAGGGATTTTAATAACATGGCAAAGACATCAGTTCCAATAAGGATGGTAAAAAATACATATATAGAAGAGTTTTATTTTCAGGAAATTGATTCTAGTGAAGTATACTTTTTTTTTTCTCTCAGGTAAAGGTTCATTTTAGTTGAACTTTTTGTTGGTAAAAATAACAGTGTTGGTAGGAATGGGAACATTTTACATATGTTGCAACCTCATTACAGTTGTCTGTGCATCTCTTAACATGCAGAATCTCTTCTTGTTGACATTTCTGATTTTTTGTTATACTTTTGTGTTGCAGATATTGATGAATGCGCTTCAGACTCCCACCAGTGTAACCCCACCCAGATCTGCATAAATACTGAAGGGGGATACACCTGCTCCTGCACTGAAGGCTACTGGCTCTTAGAAGGCCAGTGTTTAGGTATGTTCTTCAGAAATGCGCTCTAAAAGCCCTTTGGTGGTTGATTATACTAGTTTAACAAAATATATATCTCTTCTGTCATTCCAATTGCCAAGGGTGCCCTATCATTGCCAAGACTGTGTTGTTGATTTAAGAGTTTACCAAGGTTCATATCTTCACAGTTTATCTGCAAAAATAGGAAACCTCTTGCAATATGGGACGTGGGCCTGTGACCAGCTAGGCTAGTTTTACTTGAGCGCCTTTGTCATGTACACAGCCAACCTGATGCTATGTGGAAACTCATGTCTGCCTTATACTGTTCAGTGCCAACAGTACTTGGCACTTAGGCTCCCTCGTGGAACAGAAATGCAGATGTGAATGCCATATGACGAGCGTCCATGTTACACATGGGATTTCCATATTCCCACTCTGAAAGGATCCCCTTTCAATTGAGATGAATCCCAGGTAAATGTACAAAAAGTCCAATCTGTCCCCAAACTGACATGTCCTTTGCACAGAGTTACAGCCCCAAAGACATCTGTATTTGATACCAAGAAACAGACTAGTAAATCCCTGGATTCACCCAACCCTTTTGCTTCGGGACAAGAAAAAAATAAATAAAGTAATTCTGAAGTGGATGCTGTTCTGTAGCTTCCAAGCAGTTTTGTTTTGGTTTTGTTATTTTTTTGCTATTTTCCTTGCAGCAATGTCTTGTCAGCCCCTTAGCTCAGCCCTGTTTAAAAAAACATCCCTCCGCAAACAGCACAGGAAAACATTCCAGGCCATTCCCTCACTTAGCGGGCCCACGGGACAGGGAAGAGCTGCGGCACCGCTCACCCGCCCTCGGTGAGGGCACCAAGGAGGGAACGCGGAGCGGCAAAGCAGCCTCGGTGGCCACTTTGCTACCAACTTAGTTCTCCCCGTTACAGCACAGATTTAGGGACTGAGAGCAGCACTCAGGGTTTGGATATGGATTTAAAGCACTTTGCTGCTTGATGGATATAGCAGAGAGCTGATGTGGTGGCTTCGCTCCGAACTGAGTATCTGGTTATGCTATTTAAAAAAGGCAGGAACATCCCAGTGCTTGATGTAAGTAATTAGGAGGTAAAGTATTACAAGGCAATGCAGAGGGGTAAAAGCAAAGAGTGTTTAGAGTCACTACATTTGTCTCTAAGTGTTGAAAACAGTCTCAGTTTTCCATGCCTTTCCACTGGCTTGGAGAGGTGTTTTTTTTGCTGGCATTAAGCAATGTAAGACCATTCAATGTAATCAAAGGCCTGGGCTGGGTTTTCAGAGCCAAGTTGTCTTGTTACACTGGTAGTATCACAGTTAAGAAAGGCTGTGCTTTTCTAAGCTGTGCTTAGAATAGAGTTGTGCTACAACTCTATTCTAAATTAATTCATGTTTAGAACAGACTCATAGACTCTATTCTAAATTAATTCAGCCCAAGAATAGCTGGTGCAGCAGTGCCCACGTGAACCACTCACAGAAAGCAGCCTTGTAAAGCAAAAGTCCTTATCCTCAAAACATAGCAGACTTGAAATATAGTCCTGCAAAACACAAAGCATTTATTAAAATTAGTGCATTGTGCCAATGTATGGAACATTAATTTGCTTAAAACCAGTGTCACTTTTTGCAGGATTTGGGCCAAGCCTGCCCCTTGTGTACATTCCATAGCTGACCCTGGCCTTCGGATTATCTTGCTACTTAGACTGAAGTGGAAAATGAAAGTTTCTAGGGGTAAAACTTAGTGTCAGTGTCCTTGTGTATTTTATATAGCGAGAATATTTCCAAGACTTTTGACATTTTCAGAATGACTTCCTGAGCTTTTCTATGGCAAAATTTCCCCAATAAGGCCAAAGACCTAGACTTGAATTACCGGATGTAGCTACTTAC
The DNA here is from genome assembly GCF_003342845.1 of Nothoprocta perdicaria. Classification (NCBI taxonomy): domain Eukaryota; kingdom Metazoa; phylum Chordata; class Aves; order Tinamiformes; family Tinamidae; genus Nothoprocta; species Nothoprocta perdicaria. The sequence continues at coordinate 1,632,017 of NW_020454183.1, forward strand.
ACAACAAATTCACAGCATTGTTGTTTTTATGATATTACCACATCATGTAAATGTTCAGGTCATTCGAGAATTCAGTTTCTCAAAGCCATCTTAATATTTAACACCAAAACAGGAAGCTGACAATTTAGCTAATAAATAATGAACTGCTGAGATTTGTGTAGGTAACTACGCGTGTGTATCCAACGGATAATACTGCCATTCTGATTTTTGCATGTGTTGGACCTTACGATGGAAGTTGCTTCATCCAAGGCTATGTCTTCGGGTTTTACTCGCTCTGGCAGACTAACTGGAGATAATAAACTTAGTTTTCTATTGCACTGACTTAACTTTATGCCAGTAGAACTGGTTCAGACTAAACTGATTTGAAAGAGGTTTAACAGAAAAATAAACATAGTATGTCTGCTAGGATGAGTATAAAGATTATAGGTCTAGTTCAGATAATTCAGCTCTCTGTTGGAAAGTTTATGAGCTGATTCTTGGGGTAAGGGGCACTCATAATTTCCAATAAATTAGATAGAAACTGCAGATTCTCAGCATCACTGGAAATTAGGCCAGGTGTCATTCCCTCATTCTGTCTTCTGCTGTCATACGATAGCTCATGAGATCCACAGGGATGGATATTGAATCTTGGTAATATTTGCTCTGAAATCTGATTTCACCGTAAGGAGAATCTGAACGAGAACTTTGTATTCAGAACCTTTACTAGAAGGATGCAAAGCTTTGTGGGCAGCCATAAGAAGCTTGCATAATTCAAAAGCCAGTTGATACCAAAGGAAATGTAAAGTTTTGGAAGAGACAACTGCACCAGGTCTTTCATTCCAGTTCCTAGGCAAGGAACAAGCATTTTCTAGCACGTACTATCAGATTTATTGGGTTCATGGAAGATTTTTAAGGTACTGTCATTCAGTAAATTAGCCCTGTTTATTTTACAGCATTTTATTTTGCTTATAACAGTCAAATATATCTATTTCTAATGTTACAATTCAGCCAAGACTGTTATTTAATTTTGGCAGCAAATTTGTTTTTCACATTTTATCTCATGTAGTTCGTTGGTTAAAGATTCATATAAAATGGAAATGGTAATGTGCCTATTGGGGAAAAAGTCATTAAAGAATATCATGTCAAAAAAAGAAGTAGTGCTTGGAGACAAATATTTCTTGCTCTTCTAGGTAAGCAGCTTTGGTAAATGCAGAGGTGAAAAAGAATTTCTGTCCTGATTATGACAAAACTGCAGTACGATGCTGGTTGTGCTTGGGCTGAGCCAAGCTACCAGGTGCACCTCAGAGTCACGATAAAAGGGACAGTCCCTGAGCTTTCTGATGAAATAGCACTAAGCAGAACGTTACGTGCATGACAGACGATTCATAAGCACTGATATACCTCAGATCTGTATAAAAATACACTGCTAAATTCTTTTGGGTAGAGATGTGTTAGAACTGGAAGTTTGACTGTTCCATCTGTGAATAATAGGTTGGCTCATTTCTGTGTTAACTTGTATAGCTGATTCAGTGTGTGTGTGTTGCTTTGTATCTGCACGTGAAAATGAAGACCACTCTATTTTTTGTCTTTTCATTGTAGACATAGATGAATGTCGCTATGGCTACTGCCAGCAGCTGTGTGCCAACGTCCCCGGCTCCTATTCCTGTACGTGCAATCCAGGCTTTACCCTCAATGATGATGGAAGGTCTTGCCAAGGTATAGTCTGTGATCAACCGCAAATGGAAGTTTTGGTCCCAACCCTTAAAAACATGCTTAATTTTTGGAATACAAATGACCTCCTAATGTTGCATTTGAAGTGCTTATAATTTTGTCTGTCTGGGATACTTCTGTAGCCCTCGTGTGAACTTAAGTGTTTGCCTTCACCTAGAAGGGACACAGGAGTGGCATGATTAGTATATCAGTAGAAATATGCACAGAGGCCCAAACCCTCTAAAATGTAGAAACTGAGCACTGAAATTACCAAGAACCAGCACTGTGAAGTACTTTGAAGCTATGAGACTCCTGAGACAGGAAATCCCAGACAGATCAGGAAATTAGACCCAAGTTTCTCAATCCACATTGTACTATTTTTCTCAGGTGTATCTTGCTGCATTTTGTTCCAGATCTTTGTAACAAAAATTAAAATAAAAATCTAGCTTCAAAATAACATGATAAACACAGAAGCTTTTGTCGTAAATACCCAAATGTTCTGCGTGTTTTTTAACTACAATCGGAGCATGTGTGTTTTCTTTATGGTGCTTCGGTTGTGAGTAACCATCTTCATCCATTAGAAATGAGATCAGGAGCCAACAGTCATGTTAAAGCGGAGCTGAGCTTCGCTGGTTTTATTAATAAAGAGTCAGCTTAAACACCAGCACAGTGTAGGCATTCCCAAATGCTTTGATTCCAGGCAATCTTGTGTTTCCAGTACGCCTTTTCCAGTCATCATCCTGAATTCCAATAAATAATGACTTGGCTAAATTTTTTTAGACCAAACCATTCTGCCTGCACAGCTCATCTCTTTCAAATGCTTCACAGAAAGGAATCGAAAACGGTGTTTTGGGAGAAGTCATTAATACACTGAGTATAATTTTCCCACAGATGTGAACGAATGTACGGGTGAAAACCCTTGCACTCAGACCTGCGTCAATACTTACGGCTCTTTTCTGTGCCGCTGTGAACCTGGCTACGAACTGGAAGCTGATGGAGTTAACTGCAGCGGTAACTATCTCCAGCTACTCATTGCTTTAATTGTGTTAAGTTTTTTATTTCCAATGTATCCTTCTGTAGATGCTTTTAAAAGAAGGCTTCTGCACTGGGCTATGGTTAGCAGCAGGTAACTCCAAATAATCTGATCTTTCTTCAAGTTAAAGCAGACAGCAAAATCCCAGGAAAGCACCATGGAGGAAAGCTGCAAATTATTTAAAAGAAATAAGTTAAATATTAGTAAGCTCTAAGTTAATGGTAAAGGATAAGTAAAGGCTTTCAAGTACTGAAGTGGGAGCAATAAAAATAAGAATATTTCTAAAATATTCATCCATGATTAATGAAATTATCATGAGCACACTGTTGAATGTATGTATTCCTCTTGCTCTAATGCTTGAATGCTTCTGCCTGAGACCTTCTCTGGTTTCCTCTGCCTGGCTCTGGCTACCTTTCAGAAACAAAACCTGGTTTCTTAGCATAACTGTTGCTGATCCATTCAGCACATAGCAGATAATTCAGTGTTTATGTCCCTATTTTTCTTCTCTTATTTTTGTTTTTATTTTATGGCTTCATTTTAATTGAAGGCAAATAGTTAAAGTTGTTTCTGTGCTTAATGTTCCCACAGCCTGATAAAATGAGAGAACCCAGCCAATATTTCTTGGAAGAAAAACACACTGGAAAATATTTGTTTTTTAATTTACAGTAAACAGATGTAACATGCTGTTTTTGAGACAGAAGACATGTGATATGCAGCATGCGTATAGATTAGTGCTTACAAAGCTATTCTCTGCAAACCTCCTTATTACAAGCAAAAGGATTAAGATTGAAATCTCTCAAGGGTCTTAAAGATTCAGAGCTTAAGTTAACCTAACTTAAGATTTCTGTTTCCAAATGGATTTTCTGCTTCTGAGTGGATTCCTGGGTCTTTTAGATGTTTCTGAGACCATCAGGGGCCTAAGCAAGGAGGTTGAGTGCAGTGCAACATAAGCATTGGCAGTAAGAAACGGTGACAAGAGGGTAGTGCTTGAAACTCCTATTTGCCTGAGAGCCCCCAGAGACCTGGGGGAGACCAGGGCCTCCACTCAGCCCTGGGGTGGAGAGCCCTTTCTGGGAGGCAAGAGCTGCACCTTGGCCGTGTCACTTGTGGGAGGAGGTTGTGCTGATGTTAGCAGGTCAGTCTGTGTTGTGAAGGACTTAGAGTGCCAGGCACAAGAATAGGAGAATCAAATTCAAGTCTGTTCTGCCTAAGCTGGAACAGAGATCTGAATGCTTCTGCACAAGCAGATGTCCGTCATGAGCAGGTTAAATTTCTCTGGATCTGCTTCTTTCACTTTCTAGGCAATCATTGGAGATAGCTGAGGCTCTCTAATCTGTTGGATCAATCCATGGACTTGCAATTTTTTTACCTTAAAGATGGGATATGTTCTCATAATTCAGAGAGGCAGAGATTTGAACTTGGCTCTCCTAGGGTTTTCCCTAGTCCTAAAGCTCTTCCACGTGCATTAGATGTGCTCTGCAGTGCCTACCGTCTTGTGCCCTGTGGTGAGATAGTTGTCAAAACCCAAAAGGGTCTAGGAATAGTGAAGATGCATCTGTTCTGTATGAAATATAGGGCACTCAGGATGTTAAGTGCCTTCTAAGCATTGGTTTTATGAATCTGGTGGTGCTGGAGCATTGTGCTGGGTCACCTAGAGAAGGAGTTTGATTTCTCAATCTCTTTATGGAGTCAGCCCTCGGTCCTTGTTTTGGCAATAATATGTTTTTTTTCCTCGGAGAATTTACTGGGGCAAGTCACAACAATAACAGGACTACGTAGGTGCAGAGTTCCTTTCATCTCTCTCCTGATAATGTGGTTGTGGACATAAAGTCACTTGAATATATTTTTACTTAAAATACTTTCCAGTACATCTGTACAAAACAGTGGATAAATGGACGGAGCCCAATTTAGAAGAAAGGGAAATTCAGTTTGAAGAGTAAAAGTGATTTGCCTGGGAGAGTCAATATGTCAGAGCTGGGAATAAGAACCTGGGAGTTCCTGGCGAGGACTTCGGCCTTTGTTTCTTTCTTCCCCTGAACAGGGAAATAAGGAAATGATTAACAGCAGCCTCCCTCGGTGTAGCGCCTTTGCATGTGTTTTCCCCTCAGTTAGCCATGCTTCCATGTGCAGCTCTGAAGTTCTTCTCACTTGAACACAGTTCTGCAGAATACAATGGCTGGTCAGGCCATGAGTAAATGGGTGGGAGGAGAAAGCAGGATTTCTGCTTTTAATCAGAGCTTTGCCAAGCGGCTTAGCTTCCTGGGTATCTGGAAGATGACTAGACATTCTGGTAGGTCTAATGCAAGCTGAGATGAGCTTGAAGTCTTATTGGAATGCATTGGAAATAACTGACTAAGGGCTGAGAAACATAAAACAGCCAGGGTTGGCTGCAGGAGTTCTGCTGGGACACATGTGTCTTTGGGAAAGGGAAGGTTTTTCTCCAGAAAAATAGAGAAAAAAAATCCAACAAAATCTCTACTTACAAGTTACAGTTGCAGCTTTGTTGCTTGAGCAGCCCTGACTCCGATGTAAAACAGAACTAAGAACATGGCCAACTGGTGACAGGTATTCTGAAAAGAAAAATAAGTGTTAGTGCCATACATTGTGTCTAGTAGCAGCCTGGGTTTCCCTTGGAGGAAAGGGTTTAACAAAGAATGAGCTAAATAGTATTTCACTAGGAAAAGCTCTGAGGAAATGGGGGCACCAACCTGGCGTCGGGGTAATAGGTGCCCAGTCCAGATCTGCTTGGGGGGCTGTTGTATTGACTGGAGCACCAAAGACTCTAAGCTTTGTTTCACCACTGCAGACATGGACGAATGCAGCTTCTCCGAGTTCCTTTGCCAGCATGAATGTATGAATGAGCCTGGTTCTTACTACTGTGTCTGTCCTTCGGGCTATATTCTGCTGGACGATAGCAGAAGCTGCCAAGGTAAGAACATTCCAGCCCTGATTAAAACCCGGGCGGCGCGGAGGGGACTGGCAAACAGGCCCTGTGCCTGGAAAGAGGCTTTCAAGGACTAAGATGCTTGGTCTTGGCATTGCATAATGAAATACTTGTAGGGGACAGTTATGCAATTCTGCTGAGAATATCATCACATGAATAAATCCACTGAGGTCACTTGGGGCACTGGAGTAAGACAGACATTACTAAGAAACAGCTACACAGCAAACCCCACAGATGCACTCTGCTTTGCACGTGTCTCTTCAGTTAGCAAATGCTCTGAGGCCAGAGACATTGAGCAGCAAATTTCTTTTTACTTGTGGGGCACTCAGTACCTGGGAGCACTCCCATAAGCAGAAATGAATGTAGTAAAGACTGATCTTAAAGCAGGATGCAGTTATCAGAATGCCACTTCACATGGTGCAAGGAATTTGGGACAATTCATTTACATGGAAGGTGTTTTTAAGGGTGATGTCTTGCACGGATTTCCCCACATTCGCCTCTCTCTTGTTTCTTGTGTTTTAGATATCAATGAATGTGAAAACAGAAACTTCACCTGCACTTCACAGCAAACGTGTTTCAATATTCAAGGAGATTACAAATGTTTAGATCCAGTCAGATGTGAGGAACCTTATCTCCAAATTAATGAGAAGTAAGTAGCACCCACAGCCACAAGAGTAAATTCTACCTGCATGAAGAATACTTAGAGTAAGATAAACAAAACTGCAGTTTTGCAACATGTGTCAAAAGAGCTATAGATACCTGCTGCTGCTGCATTTACCACTAGCAAGCTTTATAAAAAATAACCGATTGCAATTCCTTACCAAGCCAGCAGGCAGAATAAAATATGACACAATATGATATGATATTCAAGTGTGTGGGAACTCAGACTGTGGGAACTCAGAGTACAGAAAACAGCAAGGTTTGTAATGCAATAAGACATATAGTAGCATTACTTAGTTGACTCCATATATGCTCAAACGCAGTTTGTTTGGTAATGTTTGTTAATATGAATGTTTCCTGTAAGTATTAACAAGGTCATGTGAGAGAAGTAGTCTATAAACATTAGATGCTAGTTACTGCAGAATGAGAATAGTTGCCTACTGCTTAAAGGTTAATTATGTTGAAAAGGCTACGGGCTGATTTGCACTGTCTTGAGAATGGATATGTCTGAATGGGGTTGTTAGCATTGTTACGGTCTAAATTTGGAATTATTTGGTCAGTGATTCTTGCAGTGAAAAAAACCCCACATTTCTAAAATTTGCATATTTCTTCTGCATTTTGTATGTTCCTTTCTGGTACTCAAATTATTTAAACCTCAGAGAGTTCTCCATACATTGCAGTCCACTGATTTTTATCTGTAGTATTTGCAATCAAGCAAGTTGCTTGAGATTGCCTGGTAAAATAAGAGATTTTATGGAAAAGCAAGAGAAGAAGAATCCAGAGCTCCCAGGGCTTTATTTGTGTGTCCATACTGTCCTCTGGATGAGGCCACCTGAGGAGTGGGCACCCTCGGCCGCCTCTGGCTTAGAGCTGGTAGGGACTTAAGCTAGAGGCCGAAATGTCTTAAGCCTCTGTGTCTGAATTTCTCAGAGACAATCTCTGGAGCCCTTACAGATCAGCTTGCATCAAAGCTCTGGATTGCTAAGCTTTGTGCTTGGTGGCTTTGGCTTGCATCTGGATGTGACTGTGTTTAATTTGTGGTATACATCTGGAAGTGGTCAGTGTAAAGGCCAAATGAAGTCTCTGCATCTGTGTTCTCTGTGGAAGGAATTGGGTTTTTCCAATGCCAGGAACCTTTTTATAGGGCACTCACCAGAGGAACTGTCTGAAATTGGTGTCATTAATGGAAGTTGTGGAACAATACTGCAAAAGAGTATGTCTTTTGCTTATAATTCCCTAACATGACTTTTAGAAATGGACATCCTGTCTCACGACTTTACTGAAGTTCTTTGAAGCAGGCAATTTAGGGACAGCATGTGGTTTAGGGACATGGACTGATAGAGTCTGCTTAGGGTTCCAAAGGCTTTTAACAAGATCCCCTCCATAAGACTTGTAAGGAGATTTAGCAGCCCTAAGTGCTTTTAACAAGATCCCCTCCATAAGACTTGTAAGGAGATTTAGCAGCCCTAAGTAAGAGACCAATCCCTGGGCCAAATGGAGAAAAAGCTTAAAGAGAAGAAATTGGATCAAATTGCCAACTTTCGCAGTGGAATTCAACAAGGCTCTGAGCTAGACCTACTATGTTCAACATATCTGTAAGCAAACTGATCCAATAATGAACAATTTTGAACACACTGCACTTTAAAATGCTATCAGAATGGAAATGTACACTGGAAGGCTGATCTGCACAGCAGAGCTCCTTTAAGGAAAGTGGAGAATTTTTAGTGATCTAAGGAGACTAAAGATGCCAAAATATTTTAGCAAAGACTATAAGGTGGGGATATAGGTATGCCAGAGTGCAGTACAGATAATATTAAAAATGATCAAATTCGTTGCAAGTTTCTTTAACTTTGATAGAAAATAAAATTCTTTTATTTATTTCTGTAGCCTTATTAACATATAAAGATTTAGATATTATAGTTTTTTCCTAACTGCTTATGATAATCTTCTCTATTAGTCGCTGTATGTGCCCAGCTGAAAACCCTGGTTGCAGAGATCAGCCCTTCACCATCTTGTACCGAGTCATGGAGATGGTGTCCGGGCGGTCTGTGCCTTCTGACATCTTTCAGATGCAAGCAACAACTCGCTACCCTGGAGCCTATTACATCTTCCAAATCAAATCAGGGAACGAGGGCAGGGAATTCTACATGCGGGTGAGTGATGCCTGTGCAGGAAACCTGGTATATCCTCTTGTTAGTTGTATTTCTTTTTGATAGCAGAACTCTGCCTTTAATGAATACCATTTAAACATTCAAAATGCCATCTTTATATGCAGGCATACAGAGCAGTCTGCTGATGTGCAGGGTTTGTTGGCATTTTCAGGAAGAAAACCTACCCACAGCACGTGCACTTTGTCACGGACGGCTTGAGCTACATCTTTAACACAAGATCTGTGCCCTTATACCTTTTAATAATAGACCGTGTTTGCCATGCTCAGGAGAAACTGTTGTGCGAAACCCTGTTTTATTTACTAAACAAGCAGAACTTGCCACCTGAAGGCTCAACTTTCCTCAATTTTTTATTTTAACTTTGCATTGGAAATTAAAAAATCTGAAACCCAAAAAAGTAGGCAAAACTATGTTTAGAGGTGACCTTTTGGATTTTGTTTTTGTTTGTTGTATTTTTGTCCTCTGAGAATCCACACTTTACATAGATTGTGCTTTATAAAACAAAATATCCTTCATCAGAAGTTTTTTCAGAGACATCCCTGTCGCTCAGACTTTTCCATGGCACTTCTTACATTGAGGGAAAAAAAGTGCTCCCAGGAATGATCCATTACCTCTCACAAGATCTTTCCCCTTGACAAGTCATTAGTGATCCCACTGACCCTTTTCCTGCAATCTAGGTTAGTCTGTCACTTTTTAAAACTCCAATAAAAAATATCATCATCAAGGGTTCTTTTTGCTTGTTCGTTTGTTTGTGCTGGTGAGTCCACACCTTGAATACTGTATTCAGTTTTGGGCTCACTATAAGACACTGAGGTGCTGGAACATGTCCGGAGAAGGGCAATGAAGGTTATGAAGGGTCTGGAGCACAGACCTCTTGAGGAGGAGCTGGGGTTATTTAGTCTGGAGGAGGCTCAGGGGAAACCTTATTGCTCTCTACAACTACCTGAAAGGAGGTTGTAGTGAGGCAAGGTCAATCTCTTCTCCAGAATAACTATGGATAGGACAGCATAAGTAGCTCCAGGGGAGGTTCATGTTAGACATTGAAAGGAATTTCTACACAGAAAGAGTAGTCAAGCACTGGAACAGGCTGCCCAGGGAAGTGGTGCTTAGGGAGTCACCATCCCTGGCAGTGTTCAAGAAACATGTAGATGAGGCACTCAGGGACACGGTTTAGCAGGCATAGTGTTGAAGGGTTACAGTTGGACTTGATGTTCTATCTCAAAAGGCCTTTTCCAACCATGATTCCATGATTCTAAAAGCCCCAGGACAGCCCTTTGCGAAGTGTTCCCATGTCAAGTCCGCAGCCAGCAGGTGGAGCTTAGTCATTGTGCTGAGAGCAGCGTGAGGGGAAGGTGCCCTGGGGAAGGAGCAGGGTGGCCCATGATGGAGCTAGCACTCCTGAGCTAGGCCCGGTCTCGCTGCCTCCTCAAACTTCTGCCAGACTTGTGGTAACACGGATCCCACTCTGCGTTTTTGCTGGACAATAGACTACACTTCACCATAACATCACAACTCCTGATATATAAATACTCATAATTCACTGGTCTGGCCATTTATTTATAAGCTGAGCGTCCACTTGCTAGAAGCCAGATCCTCTCAAGCACCTGGCTTGATTATAGGTCCTGAACTCTTCTGAAAATCTGACCTACCGTCACCTTAACGTAATGTATAAAAACCTTTTCAGAGGGTAAGGTTTTGCAATGTTAACACATGTAAATGTAAGGCAAACTCTGGTTCCATTCACATTAGAAAAATATACAAGAACATCTGTGCTCAAAGATCTGCTCACATAAACTCTCCTTAGCATTTGCTACTTCAAGGTAACAGTGTTTGGTACATCAAAATACCTCGTCAAATCATCAAAATACCTCATCAAAATACGTCGTCAAAAATGTTATTATTTGTGCCTATATATATATATATAATATATAACATCCTAAATCTGCATGCATATCCTAAATCCAATCAGATTTATATATACAACATCTTCTTTCATGTGCAGTGCTCCCAAAGGGAGAAAGAAGAAATCATAGAAGGTGATAGTTCACAGAAAACACTGAAATAGAGCTGAATGCTGAGGTGAAGCTCTCTCCAGTACAGTAGCTTACAGTAGCTTCTAACAGTGCAACACAAAACAACGTGATTTTGGCTGTTTTAGGACCAGAGATCATAGTTTTCAAGAGTCGTTTTTGAAAATCTTACCTGCTTCCTCTTGTTTTGTGCACAGCAAACGGGACCGATCAGTGCTACCCTGGTGATGACCCGTCCCGTGAAGGGACCCCGTACTATTCAGCTGGACTTGGAAATGATCACCGTTAACACCGTCATCAACTTCAGAGGAAGCTCCGTCATCCGGCTGAGGATATACGTATCACAGTACTCGTTCTAAACCTTGAGTTTGTGCCCTTGAAACATTGGAAAAGACCTAACTCCTCCTGTGCAGAACTCTGTCAGTACATATAGCAGCTCGAAACCAGATCAGTGTTACCACAGATCCAGTGACCTAAGCCAGTCTGAGGAGGGAGGCCTCTCCGTGCACAGCCTCTGCCAGGATACAGACATCCAAAGATGTATTGTCAGCAGATCCCATATGATTCTCTCTGTGGTTATATATTTTAAGAACTCTTTTTTTTTTTTTCTCCATTGTAAACATTTCTAGAGTATGAGTCTATGTTTGAAAGACTGTGAACCTTTGTAGCTCCAAGGCTGCTTAGCAAAAAGCACCAAAGAAACTGAGGAAAAAGCTGGCTTTTGCAATCTTACTCTTTTCACTTTAAAAGGAAAGCAGACAGACAAGCAGAAACCAAAAGAAAAATGCCACTTCTTGAAACAAGGGATCTCAGAAGTGCTAACTTATATACCCAAGTAACTCTGGAATTATCAGTCAGGCAGTTTGTCTCAGTTCATCTTGCATTTGTCTTAGTTTCATCTGTTTTTCTTTCATTCTATTTTATAGCTAAAATTCATTGTAAATTCATTCCAAAATACATGTTGTACTATGTAATCTTCTACTTTCTAACAAAAGTGTCACATGTTTGGGTTCTTTACTGTATTAAATCTTTCTATATAATAGAGAACTTAGAAATCTATCACTGGATGTTATATTTTACAATGTTTAGGGTGGTATGTTTATTTGCACTTAGATTCTTCGACACAGGTTTCCACTGGCAGAATAATGTCCAATGGCTTTAGACCAGAAGATAGAACTTCAGATGTTCAAAATTTATTTATCAGGATTTTTCCCTCTGTAAGTTTGCAATGGTTAAGAGGTAGTAGGACTAACTGTAGATAATGACAGCAACAAATCTGTTGAAAGACCATTGAGTTCAGCTGAGTCCATATTTCTTCAGAGAAAAAAAAAACAAAAATGAAACACACACACACAAAAGGACACCTCTTTACATATAGTGTCTCATACATTCCTAACATTGGAGGAAAAAAAAGGTGAAATGGACTTGAAATAGTTGTACAGCACATGCTTCTGGCACAAGAACCAGCTGTGCCAGTGCCCAGACCTCCAGTGATGGAGTTCCCAGAGTTTCCATAGGTCATGTCTCCTCAGGTATAACTGCTCTGACCAATAGAAAGTTTTTATTAAAGTCTAAACTGGGTCTCCCCTGTTGTAATTTAAGTCTGTTGCTCCTCGGCCCACTCCTAGTAGAAGGAGAGAACAGTTTATTATATTCCCCTTTGCAGCAGTCTCTAACATGTCTGAAGACTGTTGTCATGTCTCCTCTCAGACTGTTCCTCTCTAGTCTAAACAAACCCAATTCTTTTGGTCTTTCCTCATACATCACATTTTCTGGACCTTTAATCTTTTTTTTTTTTTTTTTTTTTTTTTTCTTTTTTTTTTTTTTCTTGCTTTCATCTGGATTCTCTCCAGTTGGTTCACATCTCTGTTGAAGTGCAGTGCCCAAAAGGGGGAAAAGCATTCCAGCTGAGGCCACATAGTGCTAAGCTAAATATGTATGTGTGTGTGTGTATTTTAGGATTTTAGAAAAAAAAATACACACCAGTAATTATGCAGTTTGGAGGTATATTCCTCACTTTGTTGAAAGAACAGGCAGCTTGGTCTCTGATTTTAGGGTCAGGTTCTCATATAGCTTTTAAGTGTTCCTGATGCTGACTCTTCTGCTATTCCTTTCCACTTTTTTCCTTATTGGCTTGTTTGCCATAGACCAGGGCTAATACTAGAAATATTCATCTTTGCTGGCCTTTTGGGGGATTGGGGAACTGGTAGAACTTAAAGTTGTATGGAAAAGGAAATTTGTGATTATAATGCAAAGACACTGGAAAGCAGTCAGAGTGTTACATGAGATCTTCATTAAAGTGAGAGTTTAAAATCGAAGATTACAGATGCAAAGTTTTCTCACCTAGCAGACCACCTGACATGATCAGAAGATTGACTCTCTTGCTCTTACTAAGTTTCATGAGTTAGTCGGGGGTGGTTTTCTCCCAGATTTAGTAGCAATGGGGCTCTTTGTACTTGTACTCAGCGTGGAGGAAGCCCTGATACTTTGGCCCACAGTAACACAATGTTCTCTTCTGATTCAGGTGTGCTCTAGTGGTTTCCATTTCTTAATTATTCACAGTTTTCTGCCTCAAAGCTTTAATGGACCAAGAAGGGTGCAGGAAGCCAAAGGGTCTTGTGAGTAGCTTAGCTCAGGTCTCTAACATCTGAAAAACTGAAGAAAAATATCAGAAACAGGAATGTGTCTCTTGAGAGGATCATCACAGACCATGTCTTGGAGAGAAGAATGGAGATAACCAGAAAGGAGGAGTGACTGCTAAAACCAGGGTCCCAAAACGGCTTGTGGACACCAAATGGTGGTGGGGAGGTGAGGGGAATGAGGAGGCTCTGGTGGAGCAGAAAGAAGACAAGGGAGAGGCAGGGCCTTGCTTTGAAGGCATTAAGCTCTTCAACAGGCTAAAAGATTTCCCTGTGGTTAGAAGCTCTTCTTTCCCCCGTTTTGTGCCCCTCTATCTCTTCTGCATGCCCAGCTGAGGAGTCTGCTCTCTTCCTGCCATCACATCATCTCCTGGAGAGGGAGAGCCCTCTGTGAGATATGAGACAGTTCCTCAGTTCTGGGCTGCTCTCCCATGGCCCCCACATAGCAGCCTGGTTTAACCCTAACCTAGAAGCATCCGAAAACAGAGGAATTCCATAGCAAAACACTTTGTTAAAAGAGTAAAGCATGAATCCTTGGTTTTAGCATGGTCCAGCAAATACTTATAAAACAATATTACGCTTTCTATATAAACATTCTGCGCCTTAGAAAAAGAAAAGTCTGGAAACAAAGGAATTCAGCCACTTCTCAACCGCCATAACATCTTTCATCACTCACTATCACTCCAGCCAACTTTACCTTTGCCAAAATATATGCCAATCTCCAAATAATAAATTAGCAGCAGCTTATAATATCTAAACTCTCCATTTCCTATTCTGAGATCTGTTTCTAATAGACCGTTGCAGGCTTATATATTATAGCAGTTCTCACCAAATAAAAGGAAGGACTATGCAGGTCTGGTCTTTACATGACAAAATTTAAAAATGCAAATATGCAACTGCTGTATGTGTCTGTGTTCCCTTCTGAGGCCAGCCATCCCTAGGAAAAGAGAGATTTCCAACTTTAGCTGGTCAGAAAACTGTTCCTTCTTCTAACTTATTATGTATACATATTTAGGGTTTTCTAACATGAGGAGTTTTATTATATAGACAATATTCTGTTGAAATCCAGATGAGGGCTTCTCTCTGGCTCTGCTGCAGGGCTGTCCTGACCTGCTCCTCACTCAAGGTTACGAAGCCAATTCCTGGCAGGATCCGAGGGCCGGGTCTCCTGCTGCCCACCTGCCAGCTGTCCGCCCTATGGAGGTGAATTCCTCAGGAAGGAGATTGCCTCTCACTATGTGCTTGTACAGCACCTGCTGCCAGTGCCATAATTGCAGCAAATACAAATAAAGGCAGAAATGACAGTAGTCATTGATACAGATCTCAGCGATTGGGAAGGAGAGGCTGTTCTGATAAATGAGCTCAGTGATTCCTGCTGTTCAGGTTAAGGGGCACAGGGAGATCTACAGCACATCTGTGGCAATAGATGAGCAATCCAGTGCTGTAGATTCGAATGGATCCTGTCCCGGATTCTTTGATTTTGGAATATTTTTTAGGGAATCAATTTTTTTTAATACAAATAACAGTGTTCTTTCCATGAGAATTTGTTGGGTTCCACATTTTTCCACCTATGCTTCTCTGACAACAGCTTGGCTGCGATAACTAAACTTCTCTGAGGGTCTGGTGGCTCCCCATCGCTAAAAGTGTAGTATCCATTTAGTATGTAAAGCTGAACTGTTTCCTTATCAAAGGCTGCTCTTATATTTGTCTTTTATTGGCTCAATCTTTACAAAATTTAGTCTTCTACCCGTGACTCCTCATTCCAGACTGCATGTGAGAGTCACCTCATGAGCACAGTATTAGCATCAGCACAAGTTCCTTATTTTTCTCTGACCAGAACAACCAGAGCCAATATAATCAATAAATTTTCTGGTTCCTCAGATTCTCTAATCGAACATATTCACAAAACATGTCACTGAATCTTTTCTATAGTAAGTAGTTGTGCTAGAACCTAGTGTAAATTGAATAGTACAATGGTGCCTTTACATTTTGCCGGCTTTTATTTTTGAACAAATTGGGACTGCTTCAACACAAAAGTAGGTGCCAAACAGTTTGTGAACTGCTTGAAGGTTCAGGCTGATGCTCTTACCTGGGCTTTCTAGGATGCTCTAGAAAACCTACCCCCACAAAAGGACCTGTGCTGTGGGGTCAGAGTCTTGGGGAACGCAATGGTCCAGAGATACGTGCATCATGGACATCTCTGATCCAGCGGTTGTCTCTTTCCTCACATGATTTTGTGTGGAATGCACATGGTATTTGTAAGTGCTCATAGCACAGGGAGAAGTCACATCTATTTTGGACTTCATTAGTTCAAATTCTGCACATGTTTGTGTGGTTAATGAGATCTCGCATTCCTCTGGCCAGACTGATCCCCTGTGTAACTTAACTAATACTGTTGAGATCACATGAAGGAGAGTTTGGGTGGCAGGCAGATAAGTGAATACTGACACAGTAACATTGATGAAAGAGTTGGGGAACCTAGTTGAGAACCCAGGGGATTTTTAGAAAACACTTACTCTCACCTACCAAATATGCCCAGTCCTTATCTTCATGTCATTATGTCATTTAATTATTATATCCCTTGGAGGCTTCAATCTCTTTCAACTCCCTCCTGCACTTCAGAAATCTCTCATTCTGCCTATTGAGGTCATCCTGGTCAGATGATCTCATTAAGGTCATGCACAGCATCCACATGCTGGCCTAGCTCTTCTTCGATAGTGTTTTCTCACATTTCTCTCTCCATTGCCCTCTGATTTTGAAGGTAACAAATGCTGTTTCAGGGTCTGGTGAATCACTTTTCTCCTGCAACTGGGTACAGGGCCCCGGGCTTTTTGGGCAGGACGTGCTTATGTGATACCCCCTTGGTCTCCTCACACTTTGGAATGGGTTTTTCTAGTTTGCAAACCCAGTAATCAGTCTAGTCAGACAGTACAACGTGGTCACCACTATGTCAGTCAGTGAGGTTGCTAACCACTTCACATCAGATCTGGACTTGAATCCCCATGTCAGTGATATAAATATAAGCAGACATACTATTTTTGCTGTAAAATTGAAAGCTAGTTTCTAGCAATAAACAGTAGTGCAATTGCAGCATCTCTTTTTCTCTGGAAAATATCTTTGGATACTTCAGTATTTTTAAGATTTTCTCAGGTATTTCAGACCATTCATTGGTGTGTTTCCATGAATTATTCCATGCCCCTGTTCCTCCAAGGCCAACACAGGCACTTTAAGGAGCTCAGGCCACGTGCAAGGTTCTTCAGAGTCATGGCTAATGCACTGATCATAGAAACTGTTCTTTGAGTTATCGCTATAATAGGTAAGGAATCAGGCTGCCTTCTTCAGGACGCCCCAGTGTTCAAAATGATGCATGTGCATATGTCTGGAGACCTCATCAGCACCTTTCTGCAAATGTTTTGTATTCAATATGTGAAAGCATAGCTACAAAGGTTATTTTGACAAAAATCCTCAAAACAGATGGTGCTATGTGTGTCCTGGCTGGCTATATGTAATGCAAACACAATTCAAATGTCCAGCTCTACAGTTCTCCAATATTCATACGAAATAGCTGTTTTTGAGAAATATTCCAGCCGAAGTGCTCATTTTGTAGTGTGAAATGCAAACAGAGAGGCAGAACACCTGCCAGGACTACACAGATTTGTTATTCAAATCAACATACCCAAAAACTCTAACTCTAGGTCATCATTTAAAAATGTTCGTTTGTACTTTGACAGCCCATGCTATTCAGGTAAAGAAGAGAGACAGAAAAATGGGCAACTTTCAAAATATTGAAGCTGCAATTCTGCAGCTGCTCTGCAGAACCCCCTGGGCTCCTCCTGCTATCAGGCAGAGCCTGCCTGCTCAGCCCAAGCCTGCACCCTTGCGGTTGGGAACCTCCTGGAGCCAGGTCTTCAGCTGGAGGACAGGGATCTTCACTGACTTCTTAATGAGGCCAAATGGGGATTTTCTTCATAATATGTATAATATTTCCTGATGTGCTTATAAATACATAAATGTGGAAAATTGCAAATTGCTGGGCCATTCTGATTTGGGCTCAGTTAGAGGCACGCACTCTGGGCTAGGGTGCCTTACCACCCCAAAGTGGGTGCTCTGCCCAAAGTCAGATCCATAGACTAAAGGAGTGAAATTCTAATGGATAACAATTGCAGCTGAACCAGAACGTAAATAAAGGAGAGCTTGGTATTTAATTAATCTACAGTGCTTTTGTTATGATGTCATCACTATTGCCAAAAATAATCAACCAGAAACACAAACTATTATAAAGGAGATTATCTCCTTAGAAAGATAAATGCCTGTGTAGCCTATAAATAGCTCTGGAATGAAGCTATCCCACACAGAGTCTGGAATGTGAAGATTAACTCCTTGACATCCAGACGTCCTTGTCTTCCTGCTAGGGCTAACTGCAGCTGAACCGCTGGAGTGTGGACAGAAGGGCCACGGAGACGGCCGGTGCAACCAGAGGGAAGGACCAACGAGGACACTGTAAAACCATTAGGGAATGTCTGCAGCATGCAGGACCTTCAGCTTTGCTTGGCACACTGAAAAGTGCTAGTAGTCACTGCAGTAAAAAAAAAAAAAAAAAGGCAGGTGGGGGAAGAACAGCATTTATGCATTTGCATTCAGCATCATTTTCCCCAAAAACCTATGCTTATCCCACTGCCCTGACCAAGCTGTTACCCAAGCAGATGTGTTAGATACTGGGTAACAATCAATATTCAGTATGGCATTTTCTCTTACCCCACCTTATACAGTGAGTTTCTCATGTAACCAGTGCAGTTGTAGGCACAAGGATTCACTGCCTGGCTTGACAGATGCTCCACAGACCTCCTGCTTCCATTTAAATAGTTATTTCTCTAATCCTTACTTGCAGGCTGTCTGGATTGCTAAACATACTATATTTTGTCATCTTAGTTCTTATCAGAAGAGGGATACTGCAATTTAAAATGGATGTTTTCAATGCTCCTCATCCTGCCTCTTTAACCCACAACCATTACTTCATTTGTAGCAGAAAATAAGTTTATAATTTTTCTGCAATTTGGAAATTGTGAACAATATACATAGACTATGCCAGTAGGGATTATTGTAAAGATTTTTAAAAATGAAAAGCATATTGCCAACAACAATTATAATTGAACTGTAGCTTGTTTTGACTGTTGTCTGGTTTAGCAGTGATCAGAGCGTCACTGCAAGCATTCATGCCAAAGTCACATAAGCCTTTCCAAAGCAAGTTTAATGACCATCAGTAATATGGTTATATATATTGACATTAACTGCTCTAATTTATACAGTAGTGCAGTAAACTTCAAAGAAACATTAAAATTAATTCTAAAGACGCTGGAAGATGTTAGTTTTCTTTCATAGCTTTAATGTTCTTGTAACCTTGTCCATAGTCACGGGGTGCACCCATTTGTTTTACCCTGCTTTACCAGCAGGTGTGTTCATGACAAGGCCCAACAGGTGGATGTGGGCAGAATTTGGCTTAGCTCTGTAGAATAAGCTACACAGCAGTGTTAATACAGTCTAATTTAGACTGAACTGGTTTCTGGGGACATAAATCATTAACTAGGCGCTAGTTCTCACTCCCACCTGTATGGCATAGTTTGTGATTTTAGTACTAGAGAGGTTTTTCCACCCCCCACGATAGGCAATGACCTGTGCCTAATGGGGTGCTGGTGTTTCTGCCGTCTGCAGGTGGAATGTTCCTATTTAAGCAAATTGCAGAGGCAGCTGGGCTTGGATCTGGGTCACTTTGTGGGAAGTGAATGAACTTATGTCCTGCTGCTGCTTTCTCTCCATTTCACCACTTGAAGAAGTCACTGCAGAGGTGGGTAACATGCTATTTACTGGCTCTGTTAAGATTTGCAAGCCACTCAGAAAGTTTATAAAGAATTTTATAGCTGTTTTGAACTTAAATGAACTGCTGCTGTTCATTTACAGTGTCACAAGGATGCTTCAGTTCACTGTGTTGCAAATGCATTAATTCTGAATCACATGCTCAATGAAAATTATCCCTGAGATGAGGCAGGCATGCATGCAAGGCAATGACGAGTGGCTGAGGGCAGGAATGCTGAGCTTAAAAAAATCAGAAGCCAACGAACCTCTAGAACTGCTCACAAAAACTGTGAAAGGAACTGTGATCCATGACCAAAAACTCCTGGTTCTTCAGTCCCCCGTGGTGAGCCTTGCTATGAGTGACCTGACCAAGGATGCTGGGGAACTGCTGGGCTGCCCATCCACTGCGGTGGGAAATGGATGTTTTAAGAAATAAAATGTATTCATGTTTAGCTTTTGGCATCCAGCTCTAGAGGTCTAGTTTGAGGGTTCCAGACTTGACCAACTGCATTCTTCTTCCTCTAGCTGTTGGCAGTGGCTTTTGGAGTTGCTGTTATTATATATGGCACATTTGTCTTAGGTGATAGGCATGTGCTGATATGCACGTAGGACAGAACAGGGTCACTCCTTCCCTTTTTGCTTGTGTCATGATACTGGAATAATCCATTTCTACACCAGGATGCCCAGGGATGTCTCCATTCAGCACCAGCTGGTGCAAAGGAAAGCTGTGTAGGTGAGGCGGGGGTATGTTTGGAGAAGACTTTCAAGTGCAGACAGAAGGAGGAGGTTGCATTTGCTCTTCTGTCACTGCTGTCACAGCTGGAAGAGGACATTTTGTGGCCAGAGAGATGGCCCTTGGCACTTCCCTTAAGACTGGTGTAGTAATTGTGTTTCCTTGAGCAGTCCTCAGGGAAACTGTGTCCCAGAACTCTCTCCTTCTCCTGCCCTGTTTCGGTGGCACTGGTTGCTCCTCAGCCCCAGGGCCTGCAGGTGCTGCTGCTGATCCCTGTGGAACCATACCCTGTGCCCATCTGCACAGGGCCAGGGCCAGAGGGCTGTGCAGGGAGGCACCTGGCAGCTCCCAGCCACACACAGGTGCATCTTTCTCATGTGGATAATTGATTGGGAGGAACATGGGAACTGCAGCTCTCTCACTGCACCAGGACCCATGGTCTGCACTTTGTAAGCACCATCCCAAGGGAAAGCTCATATGCAAACACAAAGCGACCGTCACTTTTGCATCTCCATTTCTCTAGTGGCACTATTTCTCCTTTCGAGGCTTCTTGCAATGTACCACTGAAGAGTGATTGCCAAGGCCCTCTAAAATCCAGGGCTGCCACGGAGCTTCCAGCTGCCTGCTGATGCAAAGCTTTCTCCTTCACAGGGTCACCACATCAGTTTAGCAGAGAGCACTTAGGGAGCAACCAGTGCATTGCCTGAGAAATGTTCTGTTCCGTTTACTAAGGTCTTGAGGAACTAGTTCAATAAATCCCAGCTTGCTTGAGTGAGTGCACCTTGCAGCTCTCACCACATTCTTCATTATGTCACTTGGACACAAATGCACATGTTTTTAATGTGAAGTTAATCCCTGGGTTGCTGTGAAATGATTAACCCTTCACCCTTGAATTCCTTGCTACCATATGATCTAGTTCTTACGGAGTTAAAAGTTAAAGCAATAGTGACAGCTGAAAATACTTTAGGTGCCTGGCTATTTGTTCACCATGGAAAGCAAAGCTTAATCATAACTGTAAATGCTTTTTGACTTGGGGAACACGGACAAATAACATAGCATAGCTACTGTGTCCTGCAAATAAATATTTGCACGTACGGTTGTTACTGCTGACTCAGGAATCGTGTTTCCCCAAAATAACTTGTTGAGACAATATGGTGAAGAATAAAGGTTCTGTGGCTTGCAGCTATTAAACTGTCATTCAAAATAGGGCTCTGTGACACCTGTGCCATGCAGCTCAGGTAAGATCAAGTTGTAAGATCATTCTGTTCATGGATGTGATCTCTGAGGGACTGCATGTTCTCATCTCACTGAACATTTATGCATACAACCAAGCACAAACTAAATATGCCTAATCCTGAGTGTCTCCCTTCTCTACGGTCTCCAGTGATGCCAGCATTGATTTTGGCTGCAGCATCTTTATGTCTCGGTGATTCTGAGTGCCCTGGAAGTGGGGCAGCCAATGCTGCAAACTGAGGACCAGGCAGCAGGTTGACTTTGCCCAATTTCATGTCTCATTTACTGGCATGTTTTCCTGGGAACATCACCAAGTGCTCTGCAGCTGGATTGAAGGCATTGGCTGGGTGGACTAGTAACCTCTATTTCTAGTTGTGTTATTTCTGCAGACATAACTTGATATTACAGAAGCATTATTTATTTCTCAAATGTTTTAAAGTGTCATGCCACACTGGCCTGTTTTTTATCTACTTGCCTTTCTCTGAGTGATGTGTCCAAGGCTCCAGCTAGAAGTTCAGTGCTTTTACTTTGAACTGGGTAATTTTAGATGGAAGAACAGCCTTCCAGTTTCTGTAGATGGTCTGTTACCAACCTGTAGATTTGCTCTTTCTACCAATTCTTTCTGGCTTCTTCATATGCATGAGACAGGCAGTCTGCAGGTGTTGTGACTTGTGAGATGGCTTCTTGCCCACAGCTCCTTTAAGTGAGGTGAATAAAGTCTGATACACTTGGAAATAGAGGAAAAAGTTTAACACCTGGCAACAACAAATTATTTTTGCACTTCACAATGTGTCCCCATTTCTGGGCTCAGTGCCTCTCAGGAAGGACCTTTTGAATATTGCCCTTGCTCCAACATGCGAGTGACACCTGGCTGGCCCCTGCGTCCTGGGGAGAAGAACATCTGCTCATCCTGAGGCCTCTGTATCTTTTTGCAGGACAGGGCAGCTCTGAGACCCTGAAGAGACCCCCAGAGAGATGATGAGGTAAAAATACAGGGCAGGACAGCGGTGCTTGGGCTTAGGCAGGGAAAGGGCTCCTGGTGTGGCCGGGCATCTCATACAGCCCCGGCTCTGTGGGGAGGATCCTGTCCTGATCAGAGCAGGGGTGCAGCAGAAATGGATAAACGTTCTTCATTCGGATGAACCAAACGGATTTGGAGCTCTGTTTCCAGCCTATTCCTAACTGCAGTGCTGAAACACAGATTTTTCACTTTTATTTGGTAACTGCAATTGTTCCTTGACATGCTTTTGAATCAGATGAACTAAAATAGTTCTGTGAGATCTATTATGTCTCTGGCTTGTAAAATACAATAATTTCTTACTAGGCTACACTAATATTTCGTAAGTCATTCTTAATATTATTATTCAATAAAGCTCTGTACAAACAATCTATCCCACAGGAAGAACTTCTGCCAGATTCCAGATGTCAAACACATTTGCTTCAAATGCAGGAGTTCATGACCTTTTATGTTTGTTAAAGTGATGCCATGGAAATTATTTATCATAAATAAGTGTATGTCAGGGTCAGGTGCTCTGTGAGGCCATTTACAGTGATACAACAGTCTTTCCTGAAACAGGTCTTTCCTGTTTTTGGACTTTTTCCCCTGACAAAGAAGGTTTTGAAACATTTCTAAGCCTTGCTATTGAACAGAGTCCAGCTACTGCATTGAAAGGTAGACAGGAAGTCAGAGATCTCAGATTTCAAGTCATTCCTGAAATCAACTGTAAATAAGATCCTTTCTTTCTCTTGTATCATTTACCCTAAAAATGAAATTTTCAAACTGCAGACTTTGCATGGACCCAACACATGCTATGTCTGTTGGTTCAAAGTACTGAACCAAGCAGGAGACTCTTGGAATCACTAGGATTCAAATGACAGGTCTGATATGCCATGGGATTTTTGCATATGGCAATCCAGGGAAGCACTGCCCACCCACAGTCTTGAGGGTGCAAAAGCTAGGAAATATCCAAAAGGGTTGATATGTTGATAATGTTTCATTCTATTACCTTTTTCAGCAGGCATGACGATGTTCTTGCAAACCTGTGAAATCAGCACTTAAATTAAAAGCAGCTGGTTCTTAATAAAGCCAGACAAGAAGTGATAGGATGTAATAGGAAAACACTCTGAGAAGTCATTCTTGGCTCTGCCTCTTCCTTTTATCAACTGTACATTAAGGTTTATAGTGTCTCCTGGGCTCAGTGAATTCATCATCCCAGATTCCTAGACAGCAGCAATAGCAAGAAATGCTTTCTTTGAGCTTCTCCAGATAAGAAAACTGAACCTTTTGTTCCCACATAAATAAGCGCTCCTAGGGACCCCTCTAGTTGTCACTCCAGGAGGTTGATGGCACGTGAAAACTTCAACTTGGGCCCAGCACAACAACCACTTTGCCTCAAAGAGGAGCCACCAAGAAAGCTCCCCTTGCCCTGCTTCGGATGGAGGCCATGCCTCATACTAGAGACCAGCTCAGAAGAAGATGCTGCAGTCCTCAGATGACCCAGACAGAAGTCTGTGGAGTGTGCTGCTGAATGGAGGATGAGCCCACGTTGGGTTTATTTTCAGAACATGTTAGTGACTTGTTTGTGCTCAAAAAGATCTGCCTTAACTCGAAGGCATAACAAGCCAGCAAAACACATCTCAAATGCACCATATATCTAAATGAAATAGAGATGATCTAATCTGGCACGAAGTATCTTCATTGAGCTGTTACCCTCAGCATCCAGGCAGCCCTTTCAGAAGATGCCTGACTCTGCAACAAAGCCGTTCTCCTAAAGCGCTGTGGGAGGAGGGAACTAGCTGCAGTCTCAGATGGGGGGCAGAAATACAATGGGTTATGTCAGGAAAGTATGACGTTAAATGTGCATTTGAGAAAAAGGAAAACTCGGATTCAGTCACAGACTGAATTATAGCAGCCTTATATAATGAAGTGTGTGGACCACACCCAGCATCTGTGGTAGAGGAGGGAAGGTGTCTGTTAAACTCAAAAGCTGTGCTGGGAATGGAAAAAGACAGTCTCCAGCTGACAGTAGGACAGGCAGAATGAGGAATACAGTTTCATGTTTCTTCTAGCAAAACCTCAAGGGATAAAGATTATTGCTGTAAAAACTTCCATGGCTGCAGAAGTTGTTTATAACAAAGGTGCATTAACCACTTGGAGACTTGGCTGAAAAGGACTCTAATAATTGTGCTGAAATATAATTTGAGAGCCCTCTTTTTTTTTTTTTTTTTTTTTTTCAAAGTCTCTGGATAACAATACTTCCCTTAGCAGCTACATGCGGAGTTTGGCTGCAAAAGGTCCTGTGCTGTGTGTTGGACTTGTCCTGATAACGCCCTGCTTTTAGGTCCCGACAGCTGAGCTCATCACTTGGCTCTTGCAGTCTATGCTGTGTCTTAAATCCAATCATAAGCACATCGCTTTAGAGTACTTTCTGGAACTAAAATATTTCAGACAAATTAGCATCAGAAACCTGCTAACTCTGAAGGACTCCAAGCAGGGCTGGGTAAGCTATCTGCAGTGATCAGTTGCTTATTTGCATTTCCCCCTTTTGCACACTACAGATAAGAACGATGCCTGAGCAGTAACGTTTTCAACAGATGTGCACTTTAGTGATCCAAAGATTTCAGTGACTCTTTGCAAACATCATTCATCCTCTGAACTGCTCGATATTTAAAACTGAGGATGACACAATCCAGTAGGTGGGGAGAACTGCTAAAATCAGTTTTTTGATGCAGAGAATTACTAGGGGGAAAACAGGTAATTTCTACAAAGTCACCGCCTCTGCAGGCTTTTCTGGTTACAGACTTGTTCACTGGCATATGTGCAAAAAGTGAAGGAAAGGATCATACACAGTCTATCCGAAAGATTCTGCAGATATAAACATGTATTTTAAAATATCAGATGCATTTTTTGGCATTTACATATAGTTAATATTGATTTACATCTGGATATTTGCTGAAAGTTTGAGGTCCACGGGGGTAACATGCTCTCCTGTTTGTAGCTACTTGCTACAGGCTTTTGGCTACTGCTTTTTCACTGTGAGAAGCCTTGTGAGTTGTAATTCAATAGCACAGACAGTACCACCAGCAAGTGAAAGTGTGTTGTGCAGAAGTTCAGAACAGATGAGACAGCCCTCGCTGGGGAATATGAGAAGCACAGAGTAGTCTAGAGTCCAGACTAATAAATTCTCCTCCCTTGGCTCTACGCAAGGCTGCTCAAATGTCTCAGCCCTGCGTTTCTGGAGCTGAGCGCGCAGTGGTTTGGCACAGACATCCCAAACCAGCCTGGTTCAGCAGCATGCCCTGGCTGGAGGTGGCAGAAGAACAGATCCAGAGCACTAGGAACTGTCAAGGCTGAGCGGCTGCAGTGACAGTCCTGGGCTGGGCATGGAGAAGAAGGCCAAGAGCAGGTCTCAGTGAGGCAGGGAGCATTACCACAGGCCCCTCAAATGACAGAGGACAACATTTCTCCTTCCTTGAGAAAGAAGGAAGATAATCTTGCCAGTATTTTTCTCCTCAGACTTCCTTGTCAGAAATATAATTTTTATGTCCCTTCCCCGCTGAGGTGCCTGTGTGCCTGGAGGCTGCCTGTTGCCACACTGCTGACTCGAGCAGCTGCAGAGCTACTTGGGCAAAACTGGAAATCACTGAAGAGCCTGGAAATCCCAGGAACAAACTGTGCTCACGTAGCCTAATAGTAACAGGCCGCCTATGGGAACTACATCAGTAGTTAAACACGCTTTTAAGGACACTGAAAATAAAGCTGCTCGATCACATAAGGGTGTTCAGAGAGATGCTTTGAAATATGTGCCTAATGTTCACTTCAGGAGCTCAGATAACTCTGGGGGCACACCAAATCCATCTTATTTCTTTAAAACAGTGACCGTACATAAGCACATGGGCCTTGTTAATAGGAAGGAGAGCTTCTCCGCTCCGTGATATCCCGCTGCTGGCTGTGAACACAGGCGCTTGGTCAAGGCAAAAGTGAAGCCTGAGCCTTTGGCACAGGCCCTGTCCTCGCAGCGGCTCTGGATCTGAAGTAGCTGCGCTGCACTGCACGATGACAGGCACGAAATTCTTAGTTAGCATCAGCTCCGGGGTGATATTAAATTTAAACTAGAAAATATCAGCATGGAAAAGCCACATTCTTACTGCATGGGGGATGGAAATTAGGAGCAGTGAGGACAAGCATCCAAAAATCTGGCCCCTTATCTGAGTTTTTGAAGTACTTAGAGCAAGAACAGAATTTCCTTGAGGAAATACTCATTTTTTTTCCCCAGAATTGCAGCCCCCTCCCCTTCCCGCTTGCTTCCTCCCACCTTGGTATTTCAGCCCTGCTGATTCTGCTCCTCTGAGGCCGCAGTGGCAGGAGGGGATGTCAGAGAAGACAGCGGTGCCTGATAACGCAGTGTGCAGTCCTGCACCCCAACAAGACATTCCTGCACCCGCATTTCCCAGGATGGCTCTGATCCCACTTGCTGTGAGCAACAGCTCCTGCTCACGCACCTGTGCCGAGCCCTAGGGAGCAGCACTTGGCACGTCAGGTGCCGCCACACTGTAAACACCAATAAATCACTTTTCTCCCTAAAACAGGGCGCAGCTCTGGCTCCCACGGGGCAGCTGTGGCTCCGGGCACGAGGAGCGGCGGCGAAGGCCGCTCCGAGCGGGGTGAGCCGCCGGGCCCGGGCCGCGGGATGGCGGCGGGGCGAGGCCGCCCCCTGGCGGCGGGGCCGGCGCGGGCGGCGGTAAGTGAAGCGGCCGCGGGGCCCCGGG